>NW_020897690.1:21261473-21538093 GCF_003984885.1 Neopelma chrysocephalum
ATAAACAATAGATTTTTCTTTTGCAGAATTTAGGCAGGGGAGAAAATAACAAAATAAAAACAAAACAAGGAGGTTCTTTCTTCTTGACTCCAAACACATCATTAGGGAACTAAAGTGAGAAATCCTAGAGGCCTTACTGCATTTTACTCCACTCACTCAACTGAAACTCCAGCTGACTGTAACCGGAACTGTACCTGCACAAAGACTAAAAAAGAAGACTTTCAGCTTGTTTAGGGCCATAACACAAAATAGCTACCCACATAAGCCTCACTTTCAGATACCAGCTGTGCCTGCTGTTTTCTACTGTATCAGTTGGGTGCCCTCCTCTCACCATTTCTACAGAAACACTGACATTTTAATTTGAACTCCGCATAGATGTTGGTGCAAAGGCAAAACCAGGCCCAGCAGCTTTAACTCATCTATTCCTTTTACCTACATACTTAAATTGACAGATGTTATATCAGATATGTCATAAATCCAGAACAAACAACATAGAGAGGTAAATGCTTATTAACAGTTTCCCCTGCACAGAAGGGCTTAAGGGATTTACAAACAAGCAACTTGCACAGCAAGGCAGGATGACTGGATGGGATAGGTGAGGGCAGCAGCTAAGACAGAAACACCTGGGCTCAGCTGCCTCCTCTTCTGCCACTCCTCTGCATGTCCTGGAGCCTCAACCATACACCTACAAAAAGGGACATGGTACCACTATGGCTCACAAGGATCCTAATACCTTACACAGAATGACAGGAGACACACAGGTACCAAAGTCATCCACGCTCAAACTTTCAGTAATATAAATCTTTATAGAAACTGTCCCTTTGAAGCAATTACTATATGGCAGTTTGCACTGTGGTAGGTCTCCAACACCAAGTGTTCACCCAAATTAGGGAATGCCCAAAATACAAGCAAAGCCAGATGTACGTGAAGTAAAAAACCACACATGCGAGGCACCCTGAAACTGTTAAAAACCATCACCAGCTTCCAGCATCCTTACTCATCACAGAATAGCAAGTGAGTTCTCTAGGAACCCCTGGACTGAACAGTGACAAGGTACTCTACAATGTAGGTAAACCCGACTTTACGAGAACTGATTACAGTCAGATCTGCTTACAGGCAACTCTGATATGCTCATTTGTATGATATAATATGATACAATATGCTCATATCACTTCTATGATATGCTCATTTCTATTTCATTCTATGCTCATTTCAACTCTGTCAAGGTCTGATGCAATGCAATATCTAACATATTCAAACTCGAGCAGAATTGGGTTATAAATCCTGGCAGAATTAGCCAATATAACACCCCTTAATATCATGTCCTTAACAAAAATCACAGAAACATACCTGCTTTCACGTAGCAAGTTCAAGAGATCATCTCTGAATGTATCCCTGTTCTTCTCCAAGATCCCCCTGACATCATACTGAACCTAGAAGGAAACAGAGCTGGTTCAAACAACAAGCCAAACAGTCAGGCACCTCTCACAAGAGCAGTACTGCAAGAAGTGCTGAGGGAACAGTGCTTCAGTTAATTTTGAGCAGCCTCGGGGTAAAATTAAGCTAATGAAAATTCTGCTTGGAATAATTTCAGCAAATAAAGAAATTACCTCCCCAGCGTAGTGCTTCACTCCGAAGTTGTGAACGGCAACTCTCGGTTTTACATAAAAAGGATTGTTCTAAATGGAGGGGGAAAAAAAGAGAAAAATATTTGGGGGGGGTGTCAGGGAATGGAATGATACAAAGGTTCACATTATCCTCTCAACCCATACTAAACGAACCATTGTCTTCCAGTAACTCCCCAGAAGATTAGTGCTCCAAAAGCAAACAAGCAACTTATAATGATAATAGGATTTGTTAGTCTGGGTTGCTTCAAGTGCAGCAATAACAGATTTATAGTATACAAGATGGCATTATACTAAACCTGAACCCATCTGGCAGAACCATCTATTAAAGGCACTTTGAAAGAGAAGACTATGTCTTAAACTGGCAGTTATGAAAATTGGTGGATATGCTTGCATCCCAGAAATTCTCAGAAATAATTCTAGGCTCACAAATAAAGGTAACACTAATCTGCACAGAGGAAACAGCAATCTTTCAGTAAATGACATCAAGGTGAATGCCTCATTAGAACAAGGGAAATTGAAGATCTACATAGTCTGAGCTACTGCAGGGTGACAGAGCTCCAATTAAGAGTAGAATTTTACTTATTTACCATGACAGAAACCTCTAACCGCACAGTAACAAGGATATGTTCTTCAGGTAACTTCAAGCAACTGAGTCTTGACAGCAAATTATATGGATTGCCATGGAAGGAGAATTACATCCAAAAAAGCCTCTAAAACTATGCACCCATATATTTGAACCATGAATTTCTACAGAAGCAAAGAGATCCTCCATAATTTGCAGAGAAAACATCAGTGAAACATCACATACAGCATGCTGGGCATTCAACTTCTCCAGTAAGGTGGAGTCAGTAGCTTGAGGAAAATGGCTCTCCTCATTGATAAGTGCCAGTAGTCCCAGTTTCTAGAACAGCAAGAAGATGCAGAAGATGAATTAGTGCACAGATGGATACAGATGTTGTCCCCAGTTTGGAAAAATCACAAGGTCCTTGAAGCTGCTGTGTGCACAGAGGTGCAAAAACACCCATACACAACTCAAACCCCACTCTCGTAGATGACTGCAATCCTATTTTTCTGACAACACTCCTTTTGAAATATAGAGCATATGATCCATGGGCAAAATGAAGAAAAACAACCTACTGGAAGAATCAACAGTTCTCTTGATGTAAGTCATTTTTAGATGCATACAATGACGTTGCCTCAGAATATATCTCCAGCCTCCAAGATTTCCAGTGATCAGGAGTCTGAGTAAAGAAGCCTTTCAAAAAGTTTTCTTCCATTAAATTATCTACTTAGTTGTTGAACCAATGCAAATGTTTAGCACCCAGAATGCCCAAGGGCAGAGCAAAAGATATACAGTTTAACTACACACTGTGTGAAACACCACCTCCCTTTGCTTTGCATATGCTTGTGTCATTTCCTTTGATGTTCCCTACTTCTCATGCTAGAAGGGGTGGTAAACAAAGCAAGATACCCTGCAGTTAATTAATGTGTCCAGCAAGCTTCAGGTTGATACAGCCTCTCAAAAAAACATGGATCTCCAGGAGTACATTTTAATAATGGGCCCAGAGCAGCTCCTGATTGCAGTCACATCCTGCCAGCTGGATCCCCTGCCTACTGCCATTCATTTTTCTGGCCATCTGAACTCTTGCAGCCACACACGCTGCTACAGAGATAAACTCATGCAGCTCACCTGTATTGGTGGCAGAAGTGAACATGGATCAAATGATTCTTTTTAATCATGGGCAAATATTGCTTTTGTATATAATCACACACTGAGAAAAGTTGCAAAAATATATATAGCGAGCTTACAATATAATCCGTAATATAGCCATACTTGAAAATGATATGATTAAAAGTTTGCTATTTAAACATGCAAGGTGCACAATTCTCTTCACTTGTTCTTTGTGTTGGCAAGTGTTTTACGGACAGATTACCTCAGAACAAAACCTAACAACAGGTAACATCAAATTATTACCTTTTCAATAAGATCCAAGCACTCGCCATTGTCTGTCCAGTCAATATCCTCCCAAATTAGTCCTTCCCTAAGGAAAATAAAAAGGGTCTTTTTATTGACAAATATGATGAAATCATTTTAATTATAAAAATAGGAGGACCTGGTGTATTTATCTTGCAAATTAAAGCAAAATCAGCTTGCTTTTAAAAAATACGCAGCTCCAGACAGAGCTAAGGGGGCTGCAAATCAAGATTTCAAGTGAATACTGATAGTCAACATTTTTTCAAATTTCTTCCCTGTCTCTTACCTGCTGTATTCCAGTTGCTCCAAGGAAAAGATGTGCTTGTTGAAATACTCCTGAAGCTTCTCATTTGCATAGTTAATATTGAACTGCTCGAAACGGTTTACCTAAAGAGACAAGAAATTTTCAAAAATGCATACATTTTTGTATGTATTTTACTTGCAAACAAGGGACTGGTTTAAGTCGTGACGTGTTTAATAATCAAGTTCCATAGAAGAGGACAAAGATATGTAGAACAATAAAGCATAAATATCAAACAATCCACTTAAACAAGCTTCTGAAACCTACCTCAAAATTTTCAAATCCAAATATGTCCAAAATTCCAATAGACTTGAAGTCTTCCTTGCTCCTGATTCTGCTATTGATTTTCTTAATGACCCAAGCAAAACACTGAGAATAAAGTGCCATAGCCATAGAATCTCTGCTGTCTATTGCCTGTGTTAAAAAAGGAATACACAACACATCAATCACCTCTGTGACCCCTGTGTGTCCTTAGCACACCATAAAGCAATGTATGATGCATGCAGATTCGTATTCTTATATAGCTCGACAGCAATTGCATTAATACTTACAAGGCATTGTGGTTTGAGTTTAATAGTTTAAGTTAAAACAGATGTATACCTATGTGTCTTTAAAACTACATCTCAAGGCTAAAGCATTCAAAAAGTTAGAAAATTATAAACTTAAGGTGTGGAGGAAGAAAAGAAAAGGGTAGGAAATAATACCTTAATTCACCCTTTTCTACAGTTAAGCATAATGTTATGCATACCTATTTCTAATCCCATTCTTGTAAATGATAAAAATATTTCTCCAAAAAATTTCAAAAACACCCACCTTACCCAAGTATTGATAGTGAAAAATATCAGCCTACATGATTAGAATTTGAAAAAAAAATGGTAAGCAATCAGGCTTAATAAGGACAACAAGAGCCAAGCTCCTAGCCTTGGTCTGAATGATAGGATGGAATCTATAGAGATGACACCTTTCCCAAAAAAATCTATGTAGTACTTTTGATTATAACTCCAATGCATGAGCTAAGCTCCTGTCCCTGAGTGTCTAGTGATTTCTCTGCACTTGAAGATTGAGACATACCTTTCACAGACCCTAAAAATATGTCAAAACTGAGATGCCTTTACCTGCTGTATACTAAGAGGTGTTAGGATTTCTTCTCCCCTGAGTATCATTGACCTCTGTGTCAATGCTTCAGTTAGCTGTGTGGAGTCCAACCCTAGTAATTCAGCAGATCTACCCAGAGCTGCCAAAAGAGAAAGACAAAGACAAATACAAATATGTCCTTAAATGTATAAGGTCATGAAACCAATTTGTTTTTTTACTAGTATTATTATTATTATTATTACTACTACTACTACTGCCACCATTTAAGATGCTTCAAAATGACAGGGATTAGAGACAAAAGCACAACTAGAAACTCTCGGATATTGTTTTGCTGCTCATGAAAAGGCATAAATATGTACGACTGAAGGGAGTAGAAATTCACCACGAGTAAGCCACAAATATTTATTTACACCGTAAAGGATTCAAACAATTTAGTGCTTACACTAACACATTTTTCTTGATATAAACAGTAATTGACTCTTTGTCCACATGACTGCTTTTCAGCTTCCCTCAGGATGATGAGGATAAACCAATGCAATTTTTTTCTTACACGCATACTTTAGTTTTCAATTTTGCTATAACATGGTATATAAGCAGTATGTAATGCTACTCTCTATTGCCATATTTGAACAAATGTTTAAAATGCTCACAGCTCATTCTTTAGACACACCAGCACATACTTTCGGATTTGTAATTGAAGTATTGAAAGCTCTAACAAAAGATACCTTTGGTGGAGATCTTGTTAAGGAAATGTATTTGAGCACGTATGTTTTATCAACTTGAGAATATTTCAAGAAGGAATTAGATTCAAATGGAATTTCATTACTATTAGTGGAATAAACATGTGCCCAAGGTCTTCCATAACTAAGATCTAGCATCCAGCAGCAGACTAACTTTCCTTATTTGTCAAACCCCACCCCCCAAAAATAACATATAACATTTTAATCAACATTTAAAGATCTTAAAAAGCAGTAAGACCCTTTCACTGCTTGTCCTTGTTAGGTTCAGATATAATAGCAATGACTACAACTTTCATAGCCTCAAGAAACATTTACATTTGGATGCACAGCCTTCTCACCTGTTTTAAAGGACACCTGTGCCCCACCAGCAGTGATGAATTCAACATTTCCTAGATGCAAAATGCCAGCCAAGAGCCTCAAAACTTCTCGTACTTCCTCCTTGCTGAATTGCATCACTTCCATTGCAGTCTGGAATGACATGTGAGCTTCTTCAATAACATGCACACAGACTCAAAAATGGGAGGCCTTAGAAAAGCAAGTCAGGACTAACAGAGGGCTGGCTGGAGTCCATTCCTTTGGTTTCATCCCAAACTGAATACACTGTAAGGTATCACTGGAACATCTCGAAATATGTAAGTATCTCTGCTTTCAAGAAATCTCATTTTGATGCTGTAATGATGTTGTAATGTGCTTTCAAATTCATCATTAAAATTGTTTAAATATTGGAATGACCTACTGAGTTGTGCATCGGACACAATTACTTTAATTTGAATTATTAATTGTAACCTCTTGTGTGTTTTTACCAAATTTTGCCAATTAGCCTTGTAGGTAACAAGGCATAGGGGAGGAAACACAGCAACATGTAAGATTTGCTCATGTGTGTGCCCAAACACATATTTTTACCAATATGGTCTGACAACTCCCAGTAAAACTGAGCAAGAAAGGAATCTATATAAAAAGTGTCGAATTTATGAATAAACAATATGGCAATGATCAAGGCTCAACTACATAAATGAGCAAATTGGAAAATATTAGAAGAAATACTAAAACAAGAGGAACACATGCTTTCTTTGACACAGATGGGGTATGTAATTATATGCCACTTGAAATGACCAGAATTTCCCAAACTCGGGTCTAATACAAGCCCGTCTGAGACCAGATCAGTTTTATACTCCCCCAGTTAGATATGTTATAGTCACTGCAGGTGTCTGACAGATGACACATGACACATTTTATCTTCCATAAATCATCCATTACAAATGGAAAAGCCTCAGACTCATGCCACAATTCAAAGCAGGGTAGGGATAATGGTTGAAGGTTTATTTTGTAAAGAAGACCTTTCAGAACAGAAAGGCAGCAGCACTAGGAGTTCATCTCCACAGTCACCGTGGAGCTCGTCCCTGTCTCCTACAAAAAAGTTTCCCTTAAGTAACATTTCCATGACTGAAACCACAATAAAAATAGGCAAAGGAGATGACTATAATAGGAAAAGACAGGTGAGGGTGAACAGTGGGGGTTTCTGCCCGCCTCCTGTTCTAGGAATGCAGCCTGGCAGCCTCAGCCCCTGCTCCCAGCCTGCCCACGCTGCGGGCAGCAGGCAAACATCACCTGCCCAACTGATTTCATGCTCTGCCTACCCTGTGATGATTAGCACAAATTAAATGCCATGCTAATCTAGTTCAGCATGTGACAACCATATAGATAAGTTACCAACTTTTCCAACACACCCTTCCGCCATACAAGATGACGGCTTTTTACACTAAAAAAACCTGCTGCATCCACTACACCTTAATTTGTCAATTTGGCAAAGAGATTAACATGGCTAACAGTTTGGTGAAGGGCATAAAATCAAATGTTTTGTCTAATTTTTAAAATCTAATGTGCATCACCTTGGTGCTACAGTATGCAATTAGCATGGTCAGTACAGACTAATTGCTGTGGGTATAAGATATAAAGACATTCATAGAGATTCCATCAGGACCCAGTTTCTAATCTGTGTTTATGTTTTCTTCAATTCTATTGTGGAAGTCACTCCATACAACTGGATTTCGCAGCTGCAACTTAAAGAGTCACAGGTGCTTCACTCCCTGTTTGTTGCACTGCACTGCAGACTCCCCCAGTAGATGCTACATGATTTGGGCAAAGCTTTAGGATTGAAAAACAGTGAAATATATCTCTATCTATCTATCTATCTATCTGTAATAGAAAACAATATAGGGAAGGTCAAAGGCATGTAAAAGCCTTAGTGACTTCTCAACAGATATACTTTTAATTTCAAAATGTAATAATTTCACTAAATTACAGCACACATTGAAATGACAGTAAAAATGAAATACTAGACGGAAGGTAAAGGCATGTTCAAAAAGACGGTGAAGCATTTTGAGAAAATATAAGACCCTGTAAGATTAATGCCTAATGCACAAAAAAGCTTTGTCCCATTCTCTGCAAATGGGCCCCAGGCATCTTGAACTTCCAGTGTTTTTAAGCAAAAGAACTAGGGAAACAACTCACAATGACTTCCTTGAAAGAATCTTTGTCACTGATTGTCTTATCCGCTATACATCCAGACTGATTCAGGTAGTGGTAGTTCTCTGGTACAGATAAGTAAAAAGCATCTAATGAGGAGAGAAAAGAAAGTGAAAGAAATGCCAAACCAAAAGTACTCCACAAATTACTAAGTCACAGTTAAACAGTTCAAAATTCATGTGCTCAGAAATGATGATGATGCACAAGACAAAGTTTTATATTAAAATACGATGGGAGGCTATTTTCCTGGCTTTGTTTTATTTAGCTGCGTAATGCAGTTAACTCAACTTTTTAGCATGCAAAGACAGCAGGCGTAAGGGGAGATGCTGGGAGAGCTTTAGGCAATTTTGCACATATACAAATGTAATTTCTTTTGTTCAGTGGATTTATTCTTTATGAGAGAGGATTTGAGGAACTAGAATTATTTATCTTTGTTGCTGTGGAGTTATTTACTACCAGTGAAAATATTCAGTTTGAACAGAATGAGGCATGTTTGTCCCCAAGTAATTTTCCCAAGGCTACAGCAGAAGCTGGGAGAAAAACTATCAGTGACATTCTTCAACTGAGCAGGTTGCTTTATCAAGTTGAGCTCAAATTCACTCTCACTGAACCCCAGCTGAAAAAATAACCTATTTCTCTGTTTGGGTTAGTGGGTTTCTGCAGTTAAATTCTTCCCTGCTGTCACCACAACTGACTGCTCGGCAAAAGCCACTACAGTTGTGTGACTTGTGTTTTGCCACTCACCTTTCTCTCTCTCTTCTATCCCCGCCAGCAGAGCATAGAATATATGATAATTTCTTTCCCCAGGGTTTTGTCTTACTACACGATTCTGACAAAGTAAAAAACAGTGATCATTTTTAAGGATAAATTTTTTATCCACAGTTTCAGAGAAAATATTAAATCAAACACAATTAACTAAGCAAAAGCAAACATCAACTTACTTTTTCCAATAAATCTAGAGCCAGGAAGAAAAGCTTTAGTCAAGGAATAAAGTAAAAAGCAATTAATGCAGAAGCCATTTATAATCTTCCTTCTTTTATTTGAGACAATAGGAAGAGCATAATGTTCTTTTCTTACAACATGCTAAATATGTTTATACAACATGCCTACGACAAGATAAATTAAGTAGCAATGATAATAATATTAGGAGTTCTAATATCAACGTATTAACACCTTCTTCTCTTCCATTCCATCAAAACTGGACTTGTGACATTCTGCACCTTGAATGACATCTGCTTCCTTTGCTTTTTCTTTTCCCTAAACAACTTTAAATTTGTCCTACTGCAAAAGCAGCTGTTTAAAACAGCAGGCAGGATCCCCTTGGAATATTCCTCATCTCCACACCTCTGGTGCTCTGGTGTAGCTGCTCATAGTCCGATTTTGCCAAATGCAGGGCAAATCCGGGGATTTAACCCACCCAGACTCATGCTGCAGAAATTCAGCAGCTCTGCTCTTTCCAGTACTTCTCCAGAGAAGTAAGCAGCTTATCTTTGGATATAACAAATTAGGAAAATGGCTGATGACTGAGGTTATCCCCAAGAATTCAGGCTGTTTTAGATCACTATGTAGGAACAGGCATATGAGCCACGCCATGCTGGCAGCAGCAATACATAATGCTGGTCCTCCAAGAGTATATACACCCCATACTGCCACAAATGCATGTGTGCATGTGTGAATTTGGTGTTGCTGCTTCCCTTTCCCACCTACACCAGCTCAATTTAACCATGATGAGGTGAAAGGACAGACAAAGGCAAGCCAGTTCTCTCAGTCCTCCACCAAGGAGGTACAGAGGAGCTGCCTGCAAACAGGAGTCAAAGCACCAAATGAGGATACAATCTATAATTCTTCCTCCCTGAATGTTTCCTTTCTGACAGATGTTCAGCTGAATAAACTTTCCAAAGCGACTTGAGTTGTTGTTGTAAACAGTCTTCGCATTGCCAAAAGCTTCCATAATTGGACTGTGAAAATAGAGAATGACGAGAGTGTTAACATGTGATCAGCATGCCAATAGTTTCACATGGGACTGGTGAAAGGAACAGCACTCTGACAAACTCCCTTCTGACACTCTTCTCAGCCACAGCCTACATCCTCAGCAGTACCTTCCATTTATTAGCAATGGGCATCTCAATTTCCTATCAAAAGATGCAAGTATTCACGCAACAGGTAGATTAATTGTACCAAACTACTCTGCAGCTGCAGAGTAGTAACTGCTACTTGCTACTTCTCTTGTAATTGCTCAAAAGATGTATGCAATTCTCACTGCAGTACTCAAATGATAGAAATAAGAAATCTCAGCTCATGCAAATTGCTAGACAGATGTAAGGAAATAGTCCTTGTCCTAAGGCAATTAAAAAAAAATAACTACATCAAGATACAGCACGTATAACAGAGATGAAGGAAGAAAAACCAAAGTAATAGCATCTTAAATTGTCTTGTTTTTAATAGTTTGGAATCATGTATTATTTCATGTGAACACAGAGAATATTTTTTTGCTTTTGGAGATTGTGTCCAATTTATCTGATGCATTTACTCATTTGTCTTATCATTTCTCCTTGCCCTCCCTTTCCTCTGCATGCTATTACCACTTGAGGACTTTATACTCACCATGTTGTATTTTGTTCTACCCTATCCTCAGGCTACACAAACTGAACCAATGGTTTCTCCCTCCCATCACCCATTTCCTTTATTCTGATTATCTCAATTCAGCCCCAAACAAAAATGAAAGCCACAATTAAAGCTTCATTACTTTCAAAATTCTGGATATTTTTGCTTTATTAAGATATACCACTGTGCTCACAACTATCTAGAGTAACCAGGTAATTTTATTTAATGGAGTATTTCCCCATCTCCAATATTAATTTTATTGTTCAATAAACAGACACACATATTTAATGACACTGCAAGCTCTTATTTCAATGTCAAGGCTTCGGTCTTCTGGAAAAAATACCCGTGTATTGAAAGATCTAGTACCTGCTCTCAAGAATAGCTTGCTCCACACAGGATGTCTTCTCTCTGCAGGACAGCTCCAGCGACTGTTGGCTCATTGCAGACAAGAATTTGAGAATCAGCTTAGTGCTTTCTGTCTTACCAGCACCACTTTCGCCACTGAAAGAAGAGGAGAAAATTGTTTGCACAGTTCCAGTGGCTAGTGAAGAACTCCTCTGTCTGGCCAGCTCTCCAAACTCTACATTACTGGAGGTCAGGAAGACTGGGGTGATTAGAAGTGATAGTCAAAGGGAAGCAAAATACCCCCTTAAGCTTCCTGAATATGACATCCAAGGCAAAACAAAAGCTGTCTTTAGACTTCATACCGCTGCTCAGACAGCATTTCAAGGCACTGATTGCATATGTACACACACCCATGAGGCAACAAAGAGATTTCTGAATACAAGCAATTACCCAACACTTCCGACCATCACGTTAAAACAAAGTTACAACAACGGGCACGGCAATAGTCAGGGATAAAGACCAGACTATTAATTAAGACGGGAAAGTTTGGGATTAGATAGCTAATGAAGACACCCTGCTGTGAGAAGGAGGAGGTTAGAGACCCCAGTGCATATTCTAACACATAAAGGCTACTAGTATAATTAATGCTGATATTCTTAGTGAGCTACATATTCTTTAAACAAACTTTTCATATACCTATTCAAACAAACCAGATTCGCGTGAGTTCAAAATATCAACAATTTTCACCTCCCATCACCATCAGAGATGTAAAATATCTCATCTTCACCCACAGGAGAACAAAGCTATTTGATAATGCTAAATTGACATTTTTAAAACAAAACTGTTAATAAGTAACCTTGCTGATACAAACAAAAGGCAATATATTCAGTTTCTCTGCAAAACCAACACTCCAAAAAAGGAAAGTATATATTTGGCTCGTTTCCCCCACATAATTTTCCTTCATTTATGTAGACTAAAAACACAGTGTGAGCCATTAAGAAATATAACTTGCAGGTAAAGTTTGACTGGTTTGCTTGCTTTCATCTGAAGTCATAGCATTATATCCTAAACTGCTGCCTAATTTCTAGTTTTCCCAATTCCTAATTAAGCTGTACCTAATTCCATCTTACTCCCAAAGAGAGGGGGTACATTTTGGTCTTACCTCACCTTTTTCATTGTAGCAAGCAAGAATTTTGTCACTGACTTTAATGGAGCACTACTGGGCATGTGGGACTAAGCTTAGATAATTTGACAGACTTTTGTTGTGCCATTGCTGAGTGGTGACCCCAGGAATTATAGGTTACAGAAAAGTATACTGATGCTTCCTAGTAAAAAGCAAGAAAACAGCATGGCATTTTTCTGCAAATGAATGCCAACAATTTAAAAAAAAATCAGCAGAGACATTCGGAAAACATAACGAGACACAGAGTTTTAGCTGAGATTTAAGTGTTTCCCAAGAAGAATCAGAGTCTTTAAAATGTTGCATAAAACTTCATGCCTGCTGATATGTTCCAGCAACCAACAGCTTACTGTCTCTGCTGTGCCTGACTTGATGGATAGCCCCTCAAACTCAAGTTGCCTGTCTTCATTAGCCTTTCCCACATACAGAGCCATGTTATACTTTTGATTGCTTTTTTTTGTTTTCTTCCAGTTCCACAAAGTCTGGATCTATCCAAGGAAAGGATTTACCCAATGTTCTCTACTCATTTAAGAGTAACTGCTCCATCCTATTCAATTTTGCAATTACTACTGAGCACTGAGTGGGTGGGCTCCTGAAGCCCTCTGGCAGGACAGTAAAATCTCATCACTACGTGGTGTTGCTAAACTCAGGACCCATAATTTTATGTACATCGAGTTGGCTCTGCATTTTTTCTTCACAAAACGCTTTAATAATAGCTGGGTTTTATTATGAAATTAAAATCAAGAACAAACATGCTAAACTTTAAAGTTGTTTACTCAACCTACAGTACATACACTAACACTGGGGTAAGTGGGATCAATCTTTCAGAGACCTTAGAAAGCTTACGCCTACAAGAAGTTGCCAAGGTCAGTAAAAGGGCGAATTTTTTAGTGCAACCTTTCCAGCAACCTTTCCACCCCATGAGTTTAAGTGCCCAGCTTGTTCCACATCACTGCCCTCAGTACTGTGAACATATTAAGTCTGACAGTAACCCAGAAGGCGCCCACTTAGAAGATCTTTAGATTTTCTCCATGACATATTCTACACAGGGCATCGCGCTAAGGGCACAGCAGCCTGGACTCCCAACTGCCGCAGTGGAAACAGGGGTCACTGAAAGAGACTCCTCATTCTGAAGGACATAACACTACTCTAAATCACTTCTCTGTTCTGTCAACTGCCTTTAAAACCCCAAGACACATACACACAGACAAAATAGGCCCCTTCAGCAAATATAGTTTGTCAAATGCACATCTGAATTTTGGTGTGTCAGTCTCATAAGAACATCTTCACATCACAAGTCTGGGTCCCCACATAAGGATTTTGGTTCACGTTGATTTTTAAGCGGACCAACAACAAAAACTGAGGCCATCAGATGACAAGAGAGAGAACAAACTGGTATCAGACTGTGATTTCTCACTCACAGCACTGACTCGAATGTTATTCAGCTTGAATGCTGCTGTTTTTTCGACTGCTTTACACTTCTTTTTGAGTGCTGTGAAGTGGATCAACTGCTACTGTATCTGAAAGAAGTGCATGTGTTTGCTTCTGCATAGACTAGGTCACCTTAAACAGTGCAGCAAAAAAACCAAATGACCCAAAAAGTTACCTTGCTATTCTTATAATAAAAGGGTGGAGGTTTGAACTTGGTCCCAACTTGTAAACATCAGCTAATCATGGGGGAAGTCAGTCCCTTCCCTACATCAGGACAAGCTGTTTGGCTATTGCTTGAGTAAGATGGACTCCCTTCATTTTCCTGCTGAGGCACCCAATTGAAAAATCAGAAGATGTTATTTCTTTTTTAACATGGTGGGCTTTTTTTTTCCTGTTTTAAATGAAATTGTACCCCGCAGTAAGGTTCAGACGACCATAAAACTGAGCATTCATTGATGTGGATGTTTCTGTCTACAAGAAAACCCTAGTTCAATAGCCAGATAAATACTTTTAGCCTGGGAGAGTGAAAATACCATTTCACAACCGTGTATATATTCTAATGCACCAGTTGTGTACAGCTCCTTCAGTGTGCTATTTTGTTGACATTTTAGGCTGCTAAGTCATTTCTATGCAGCATTAGCATGAATTAAAATGCCTGTGTTACACAGACCAATAATTAAGCATCTTTGGGTGATTCCATTTAATATAATCATTTCCGTATTTCCTTCCTTTTCAACCCTAGTCTGGGTGGTTACACTGGAAAAATGGTCTCACATTTATATTATATTTCCAGTCTTTATGATGACAGTTTTTAATTCAAGTTCTAGCCTTAACCCTCTCATCCTCCCCCAACCAGACAAATATCCCAATATCAATATTTGAAAACACTAGAAGCTTTTTTCACCGGTTTTTGAACTCAATGCCTGAAGAAAGCAGCTCCAAACCAAAGCTGACCTAATTCTGGGTGCCAGCAGGGGGCACTTCAAGTCCAGAGGATCATAAGAAAGAGTTCCAAGGACCTTCCCTTGAGGGGCTGTTATAACTTGCTGCTGAGTGCTTAGATCCCAAGGTCAGGAGCAGGTGAAACTGCCGATCAGAATGTGAAGCCTACACGAGCAATCCACTCTTTTTAACTATTGTGTTTTTCTGATGCAAGAAAATTTTCCTCTTTAACATCTCTTACATTAAATACAAGACCAGAATATTTGTCTGAAGTCAAACACTAAAGAGCTCTACTTGACCATTTTTTTCAAATATCAGTAGTAGCCAAGAAAGTTACAGTGACAGTGACTGGTTGCAACACCTAATTCTGAGCCAGTAAAAGATGCAGGAATGACCAGGATGCTGAATTTCCCAAACACACTGTTACACCTTCACTTCCTATGCCCTAAACTAGTTATGTGACCACAGGGACTTTCCTAAATCTCATGAGGGCCACAGAAAACCTTCAGTAATTTAAAAAAATCCTGCTCTGAGTCCTTCAAAGATACAGCAGATAATACTGTTTTATGGAAGTAGAGTTGACTTTTTATTTGAATTTCACATTCCCTCAATTTCTGTAGAAACAAAATACCCTTCTAAGGTTGTATTGCAGCACTTGTCTGAAACATTGAACTGATTGAAATAATTGTTTCAATCCATGACCAGAGTAAACAATTTTCAAAGGGACTGCTAATGCAAAACTTCTCCATATTATGGCTTATCTGTGTCAAAGCATATGGTTTACAGAGCAGAGACTGCTGGAGACTCCTCTGGAACATCAGAGACTTCTGCTTATGTCCATTTTAGGACATAACCTGCTTTTCTCTTGTCAGCTTGTGGGGAACTGGAATAAAAGGTAAAATACTTATGCCAGTACAGAATGGCAAAAGTACCCAAGGCCATCAGAAATTATTTTGGCTCCCTAAATTTGGGTACATGGACTGTTCACAAGCAATGTTACTTGGAAATAAAACATGAAATCATAACTCCAGGATAGCTATTTTCATGTGATAAAGATCTCTGCGCATTACATTTTTTCTTGGACTGTCACCTGGACTCAGCTTTATATGTACAGGACTATGTATTAAATAATAAAAAGGAAAAATACAGTTAAAGAAAGCTGAAAAAACACACTCAGCAGCCCTTTCCAGCTTTGTGCCACTGCCAGGCAGAATCTATCTAGTAGAGAGGACAGGTAGGCACTGCAGCCTGAGAGCATGCAGAAAGCTGGAACCAGACTTGGCTGTGTTGCATCTGATCCAAATTTCTAACAACAGACTGGGTGTTGAACCGCATGCACCAAATCCCCCTCTTATCCAGGAAGCCTTGCAACCTGGCCTGTTATCTCAAATGTCAGTAGAAACTGCCTATTGTAAAAGGTGCTGCTCTCACTCTGTCCACTGACTGCCCCATGCCGCAGTCCCACGGCTGTTAAAGGGCTCCTGTTGAGATCAGGAGACAGCCAAAGTCGTGTCAACTTGTGTCTGAAGAGCTCTACACGCTTAACTTTGTGCTGCAGGAAGGTGAGAGCAAATGGGCTTAATCACAAAAAAGCTGTGAAGGCAAGAGAGGAAAGGGAGGGGAAACATGCACTCTCTCACCCCCCTGAATGTCACCCCCTGCCCAGAGTCTGGTGGCTGGTGCCACGCTGCCATCGCCACCGAGCTGCTCCTCCTGATCCGGCACTTCCCTGCCTGTGTGTGAGCCAATGCAGCTGAGCTGGCAGGCTAGGGAATGGGAAAAGAGTTGGCTGCATTTTCAGCTCTTCTGGAGCCAGGAGGAAGGAGGGGCTGAAAGCAGGGAAAAGCTATTGAAATGCCAACTTGCTCCCACCGTACACTCGGCAGCAGTGAGATTCTGAACACCAGTGACACAGTGGATCAAACAGGAAGCTATTAAATCACCATTACATTAAAGCACAACAAGATTAAGCAAGGAAGATTAATCAGGCAGAATTAAGTGGCTGAAATGTGGAGGGTTTTCTCTTTTGCCATTTTTATTTACTGCTTTTCTCAAGAATGGGGGGTTATTTTTTCTTTTCTGCTCCATACTGGAATCATGGTCTAGTGGTGACAAACTGCTGAGCTGCACAGGGATGTTTAAACCAGTGGGAAAGCACTTAGGGTAACATTAGATAGGTAAGTAGTAAAAATGCACAAAAATGTAATAGATTTTTTCACTCAATGAAATTGTAAGGTGCAAAAGAAAAATTAACATTTTTTTAGAGGTTCACAGAACAATACAGAGCTAGTTCAGAACTCTCTTGAAACTCTGCTGTTTTAAAGGCCTGCTTTCTTTTGGAGTTCTCCTCTCCACATGGTCCAAACGTACGCTCCTAAATCCCCTTTGGAAGGCTGACCGGCAGGGATAACCAGAGCAGCAGCAGCTGCCATTTACCTGATGAGGATACACTGGTTGTCATGGCGCTTCCAAAGGCAGCGGTAGCACTCATTGGCCACAGCGAAGATGTGAGGTGCGATCTCTCCCATGTGGTGCTTGCTGTATCGCTCCACAGCTGTGCAGTCATACAGTCCTGGAATGCTCTTGTAGGGGTTCACAGAGGCAACTATCGAACCAATGTAGGTCTGCAAGCACATAGCACCCCCCAGAGTTGTTATTACACACGGGCTGAAACAGATTAACACTCTGCTCAAATGATCAACAAAAAATACACGTTTGAAAACCGTAGCAATCCTTTGGATAAAAGTGGATAGTAATTTCCCCTGACTTCCTCCTTTCAAGAAAAGCAACAGCTGGGCAAAAGTTGCTTCCACCTCTGTCATGTTCTCATGCTGACCCCACCTACAACACAGAGCTTATTTGCTATACAAATCCCTGCCTTAATGCTGCTTACAGCTGCACAGTAATGCCTGTGAGCGCTGGTCTACAGCTGCTTCTCATGTGTTCTTAGGGACTCACTGAACTTATAAAGCCTGACTGTGTCCCAAGTATTGGCGCAAAAGTCTGTATTTCCATTAAGTCCTTCACTGATACTAATTTTTAAAACAGAAGTATCAGACATTATGGTAGACAGTAGCAATTATATGGTAGCAGGCTCCAAGAAAAGCATGTGAACTGGCAGGTACTTCCAAAACACTGTGTTTCTGTAACTTAATTTATTACTTGTTTGATGCACAATGGCACCTGATAAGGCATTCATTGCTATCCCATTACAATTAGAGAACACATCAGTTAAAACCACTCAGGTAGCAGCTTATGCCCATTCCCACTGACTTACCTCATTAGGTTGTGGCAACCTGATCATTTGCAACAGTCTGTTTTCAATGCTGTTCATTTTCTCACTCACCCCCTAACAACTTCAAATACATTTTTCAAATAATATCACGTTAAAGTGAGGTAGGAGATAACATTAAGCTTGCTTTCTCCAGAATTTCCAGTACATTTCTGTGCCATGTGAAATTAATTGATGGCCTAGTGGTTAGCATGCGGGACTCTCACCGCTGCGACCCAGGTTCGAATCCCAGTGTCCCCGGGCAGATGGAGCCCGTTAGCCCTGTGAGGCCATCCATCTATGAGAAGGTCACTCTAAACAAACCTACGTCCTGAGGACCTCACTGCCATTGTCCAAGCTTGCTTGGCCCCGGCAGATGAACCTTAGGATTAAAGGGTGGGCTCAGTTCAGCGCAGGCTGTGTCTCACCTAAAAAATCCATTGCGCAGGCTGGAAAGGTAAAAGACCTTTCCCCAAATCTTCGTTCGCGAAGACTGGCCATTATTATTATTATTATTATTATTGTATGGTGTGTGCAGTGTTACTGCTGTGATACTGATTTCATTTTGTTAAACACCCTTTCTACAGTGCAGGCAGGGAGCTGACACCTGGCTTCAGCAGCCCTGCTCTGGACTTATGAAGAGCCGGGCTGTGCAGCCTCCAGCCCTGTAACACAGCCCCCACGTACACACAGATGTCTCATCAGCAGTCAACCCTCTTGTCACCGACAGGAACCAGCTGTGAAGCTGACAGCTGGACTGCGGCTCTCTTCATCTTCACAGTACCCTACCCAGAAAGCGATGGATAAGGCGAGCAGCATCTTGCACGCCACAGAAATGCAGCCCCACGTACTCCCCCTGCAGTTTCCCTCTTCTCTGTACAAGCCACCACAAGGACACTTGTTGAGACACAGGGACCACATTTTCCTTTCCTCTCCATCAGCCTCTTCCACAGCATTTACAGCCTGCATCTACTGGCCTCCCTCTTCTTCTCCTTAATTAATGTGCAATTATCGCTGTGTATCAGCTCTCCTTTCTCACTGTTACCCTGCTGTTACACTCCCCATAATCCACCTGTTCACCCTCCATCAGGCCCGACACAAATTGCAGCTTTGAGCTTTTGGTAAGGGAACTACAGTGGTGTCCTTGAAATTATGACAATTTTAAGGGGAATATCCTTCCTCAATGTAACTAAAATACCTTTTATAGAGTGGTGAACTTTCAATCTGTGTGTTTTATAACCCTCGCCATGCTGTGCAATAGCTCAGAAGATTTCATCTAGAGGAGAGATACCATTTCAACACAAGATCGTATCGCAGGGCAATTACAGCACTGAGACAACAGCTTAATTTCCCGGGATCAACCCCTCTTGGGTTCTTAAATAAGAAATAAGGAAGTCTCTGAAAACAAGCTTCCTCTGTTTGATACATATTTCAGGACAGACTGCAAAATTTTAAGAGGCTTTTTAAAAATTATATTACTACAGTACAAGTATGATCAATAAAACAGACTGCTACAGATCTTTGTCTTTACCTTATTAAAGTCTGTCTGAGGTCTTTTGAAAAGAGTAACTTGAGGCACACCATCACAACAGATGCCATGGCAAAGAAGCAAATAAAAAAATCCCCATGAAACATGATACCAACTAACTTTATTACAAAGCAACCACTCTACAGCTTCAGTGCAAACAACATCTTCCTGTGGTAAAAGCTCTGTATCACCATGGGCTACACATAGCAATTTTTCTTGCTTTTCCTATTTTAAACAGTCAGTATCAGAAGAGGTGACAACAGCCCGCTTCTGCACACACCCGTTTAACATAAGACAGTCTTTCACATGGTTTAAGCGTAACTTTTTAAAAATTATAGAAATGCTTCCAGAATATTAGTCACTACTGAGAAAAATATAAGTCTTTTTATTAAATGAAGTCAGCTGGCTACAGGTAGTGTATTATGGCAATAACAGAAACCTGGTGAATAGCAGAAACGATACTGCTGAAAACAATTCCTAAATCACCTAATGGAATTATGCTTAGGACATGTCCTTAGGACTACTTAAAAAATTCCCTCTCTATATATTTTTCTTTCAGCAAAAATGTGAAGAATCACAACCTCTACTGACACAGGTGCAACCTTGTGTTCCAGTCTTCTGGTGCTCTGAGTATGCACTACCTCTCTGCAGAACAAGTTAAATATGTGCTCAAATCACCACCAAATTATAATGACACAAGACAGAACAAACTCAAGCCTTCAAAAAACAGGTTCCTCATCTCGAGGCAAGAACATAAAAAAAGTATATTCTTCATACACACAGTTCATCACATTTATCACCTACCAAGTGTCACAATCAAACACAGCAGTAGCCACAACTAGGTATCTGCATGGACTGAGGAGAAGTGGAAGTTCCATCTTTACTCAAGGTAGTTCAGCAAGGTATCAATGAGCTGAAGCAGCATTATTAAAAATGATTCCAATTATTTTAGAAGTTCACATTAAAAGACAAATCTTCCAGAAGTCTCCATCCAACCTGGCCTTGAACACTTCAAAGGATGGGGTATCCATAACTTCTCTAGGCAATCTGTTCCAGTGGTCACCCCCCTCGCATCCTAATGTCTAATCTAAACATACTCCCCTTCAGTTTGAAATTATTTCCCCTTGTCCTGTCACTACATGCTCTTGTAGAAAGTCCCTCTCTATCTTTCTTGTAGGCTCCTCCACTTACCCTCCCCTTGGGGACCCTGAGCAGCCACCCAACACAACCCCTTTCTTGTAGGGCAGACCTTCCAGTTTTGCAAATCCAAGCACCTTAGCAGCAAGCTAAACCAGTGTAAAGATACACAAAAAAAATGCAGCACTGTTCAGTGGACATGTATTGTCTCCTTAATGTTATTTCTGCACCAGGCACCATCACATGGCAAATTAAAGCTGTTAGCAGTCAGAAGCAGGATCTCTAAATTACTATATTATGCTAACATCACAAGGCAGGTGACATCTCAGAAAAAGTATTTTCACATAAGTGTGTCACTTCCACTTATAAGAGAGTAATCTAAATTTTCTTTTTGTTCTTTGCAGATTCTAATCTGATTCTGGCAGTCAATTGTTACTTATTTTAGTGAAAGCACTCCAAAACAGTTATGAATAGGAGAAATGCTCATACATCTGCCAGAGCACTATCAAGTAGACACAGGAGTTCTGAAGATTTCCAATTTAAATAGTTTCAGGGTTTTTTTCAGGGAAATACTGTGAGAAGTCCTATTACAAGCCTGACCCCTTAAATCTGTGGCAGTGAACGGGACAGTTCATTATTCCCTGTCATAAGACCAACTTGACACTTCAGACAGAACCACATACAAACTCTCGAGCTATTTTGGTAAAGCCTAAACCAGTAACAACTTGTTATCAGATCACCACTAATATATTTATTTAAACCAAAGAATAAATGAAAGTTGAATTACTCAGCCTGAATCCCAATATAGCAGTTTGATTACCCTATTGTAGGTTGGGGGTCTTTTTACACTTTCAAATTTTTACTGAAATTTCACATTGATAATTCATCTCCCAAAACACTTTCATTCACAAGTCACAGACACTCCTGCTACCCCTTTTAGCACAAAAAGAGAAAACCAGATTGTTTCCTGATCCTCTACAAAGACTTGAAAAATTAAATGTTCAAACCCTGTCTTCTCATTTAGACAGTGAGTAAGGTGATGGCACCACAAGAATCAAAATGAAAGATGTACTTCAGAAAGGAAGAGATTTTTCATCAATTCTTTGATTTTTTTTGGGGGGGGTTTGCCTGTTGCCTTCTGATTGAAATTAGCTTTGAGCCTGTGTCTTGAAATCATCCCAGAGTTCTCCAAACACTGAAAAACAATTTGTTTTCTAACAAGGTTCAAGAGCTCACAAAGACTGCTGATACCCACAGAAATACTCTAGCAAAAATTAACACGGTCAGAGTAGTCCTGTCTAACATGAGAGGGTTTTTTATTTTTTTTTAAGGAAGACACAATCAGTTTACTTTAGTTTGATGCCAAACAAATCTAAATGATGTAAGAAGTTTTATGGATCAAAATACACTTTGTCAAATTAGCTTAAACTTACAAGAAACTAGTTTGCAATGGAAGAATGAAATACAGTTTGAAATGTCTTTCCTTCCTATGTAGAAAAGGTTTTCAGATTGAAAGAGGGAGAAGTAGAGCAAAAAATTTTCCCTTCAAATTTTTTTCAGATTCTCTATAAACAAAAAGCAATGAAAAAGGAAAATGCCCTAATGCAAGATCACTTGATTAGTCCCATAAACCAAACACACTAAATATACCAGGACTACCTTGCTCTTCATCTTTTCCCCTCCACAGATGCTTTTTAGAATTTTTGGGTATATCCTTTCAGGTTTGCTCCATATCCAGCAACCATCCACCTTCTACTTCTTCACTTTTATGTCAAGACTTCTCCACAATAACTATGCTATTTCTGAGGATCCTTCGTGATTTCTATGTGTTACCCAACCTAGTTTTTCCCAAGTGAAGTCATTTATCCCAGACTGCTTTTCTCATGACCTCCTTTCACCCTCTACATCAAGCTATCCCTCCGTACTGCCCAGACTTCTAGCATCTGAGACATCCCAGTCTTCCTTCTTTCATAAATAAATAAATGAAAAAGGGGAGGGAGGCAGGGAAAGACACACAATTCTTTCATTCTTTGCATATCTTATGCTACAAGGAGGGTGGTAGGGAAGACAGGAGCAGGCTGGAGGACCCTGTAAAGGGCACTATGTGCTGCTCCTGAACTAAATCTTTGATCAACAATCACAAAAGACACCAAAACTGCTTGCAGTATTAAAGCAGGCAAAAGAACACTGCATTCCTCTATTTCTCTCTATCATGTTTCTTCAACGACACTAAAAATCTTGCAACTAGACAACTTGCAACTAGAAATGCTGGAACAGATAAAATATAGAATTAAGATATTTTGTTACAGATATATATATAACATTGAGAAACAGAACTTTGTACAACTCTGTTAAGAGCACTTTGAAGCCTTTCTGCTTTGGAACATGAAAATCTATGTTACTACAGAAAGAAATGCATGTTTACAGATGCCTCAAAAGAAAATGTTTCTGGGCTGTTTTTGAGCAACTCCTGACTTTCCTGGAGTCACTTAAGGAACTGATTCTGTGTCTGAAAAGTAAAAAGTGGTTGGTTTTTTTTCATGGGGTATTGGTATCAACTTGACAATTCATTCAAAAAGTATTACTTTCTGGGCTTAAACTTAATATATGAGAAACTTCAAATAAAACTGCAGTACCACTGGCTCACCTCAAAGCTACTTCTGTGTTACTTTTATACAATGCATGGGAAAAGATTTTTATCACTGTTCCACACAACTTGCACATCTCACCTTTAAATCATCATGGCTACAGTAGTATTACCAAATTACAATACCAGTGTTTTCACAGAACATGCAGTGGCAGGCAACATTTGAGAGACCTCAAAGTAGCCATCAAACTTTTTTATGTTTTCAACACCAAATATCAAGGTGTCAGGATGCAAAACCTGGCAACAGAAGAGTTTGCTACACACTGCACATATGGCCTCTGTGATTTCCAGTTCTCTCAGGTAAAGGGATTGAAGGAAATCATGACTGACTTTATTCTAAGGCAAAGACAACTAGGTCTACCACCATATACACGTCAGCATAAAAAGGAAAAAGATGGCTGGGCGATATTTTGGTGTGCTTTTTAGAGGAGACAAAAGAAGGGGCAATGGTATGTCATAAAGAGGATGATAATTGATGCTGTTGTTCATAATAGGACCTTGATTTATCCTCACTGTGGTAAGTATACCCTGTCTTTCAGCTAGGGATAGAATCCAGTAGCCTCATGACTGAAGCCAAGCTTCTTTCTTAAAAATCGTAATCAAAGTGAAGTACTGAACTACAATTTTAAATGTTTTCAACCAATCAAGCCATTTCTAAGATGGAAATGTCATACTCTATAATCATCTTTACATGCTTGGGCTCCTGCAGCCCTCACCATGTCTGGTGACTCATGGTGAATTTCCAACCACTCAAATTAGAATCAGCTTTGCTTTTCTGTATCTCTGTGTTCCTCATCAGTGCACACAACATTATGATCCCTAACCTGTCCTTTTTTCTTCTCAAGGTCCATTGTAGAACTGATTGTACAATGAGCTGTTTGTAAACACACAGGCCACACTACAAATACAAGAGTTAGCATCCACAGGAAAGGACCTTCAGAAGGGAACCAGACGTGACAGAAAATGTCCCTACAAAGATCAAGTGCCAACAGGCAGCTACCTACAGCCAAGATGCACCTCCTACATGTTCTCCCTTTCACTGTTTATGAAAAGTGTCTTCTCAGGCAAGTTCACAGTGCTCAGCTTCACTATCCCATGTGTTTCAGTCAAGAGTATTAAGCAACAATGTACTGTTCCCAAGCCCCTCTGAGGGCAAAGGCTATGCTATCTCTTCATGATAAAAGTTGTACTTTGTAACTCAGCTACCTTAACTTCTAAACTATGAGAATCCTTCCACTTCCTACAGCTTCAGTCTTGCACATTTATAGAGTCCTTGTCCTAGGAAGCTAAATGAAACTGTCTAGATCTGTCTTTTTCTTAAGAATTAAAATCTGGGGTTTGGTCACCTTAGCTGCCAAATATACCCAAATACCCAAAATACCCAAAACAGTGCACAGTGCATAGAGGCAGACACCTTTCTGCTTAAGTCCACAGGAGGCTCAGAG
Source organism: Neopelma chrysocephalum (assembly GCF_003984885.1). Classification (NCBI taxonomy): domain Eukaryota; kingdom Metazoa; phylum Chordata; class Aves; order Passeriformes; family Pipridae; genus Neopelma; species Neopelma chrysocephalum. Next base: position 21,286,269 of record NW_020897690.1, read on the forward strand.
ATGGTGACGAACTCTCTGATGGTTAAGAGATACACTCATACCTTAATCTCATCTTATTTGCCTACTCATTTTCTCCTACTGAACATGTGGATGGAGATTTTCTCCTACTGAACGTGTGGAGCCCCATGTGGATGGGGATTACCCAAGGAAACCCTACAAGTGTTATCCTGAATCCACACACACAAAAAAAATCCAGTTCAGAAATATGAAACCAATATAAAGAAAAGCTGACAAAAGAGCATTGTTACAGCCAAAGGTAAAAACCAAAACGGGAGACATTAACAGTGATGTCAGATGGACATCTTTCCTTCTTTAAGAACTTGACAGGTTTCTAGCAGTTTTTCCCCTGTATAAAAAGGACCAAGTCTCCTTGGTTTTATATGCCCTTTTTTGCTGACTAACACAATGCAATCTCTACCATGTAGCAGTCCAATCTGCTGGATGTCAGAATAACGATCTTTTGTGCATAGACTGTTTATATAAACAATTACAGAAGAGTATCTCCCTTCACCATTGCCAAGCAGACAGAGGCATTGTTTTTTGAACAAAAACACAATTGATCAGAATGAGACATTGATTTTTGTTATTTTCAGGGGCTGCAATACAGCATGTGAATGTAAGTTTGCACATCAGACTGTAGCAATCTGTATGCACAAGTGCAAGCTTAATTTTAACCAGGCAAGCTCTAGCTCAAATCAGAAAAGGCCCCACAAAGACCAGAGACCTCATGGCTTGTCACTTCATTTCAAATAAATGGCCTGTGGCCACACTCTAGTTCTTCCTCCTGCTTTGTTATTGCACAATGCTCAAATGAGTCTTTCAACGCTGTCTGAAGGTCTAATTCACCCTCCAGCAAGGAAAAGAAAAAAAATTATCTTCTTCCTTCCTACAGATTCATCTTGGGAGGATGAAGGGGCTTTTCAGAGCAAACACACACAAATGAAAACAAAAATGATCGTAAATGATGCACTAAAGAGCAGTGTCTCTAGAACAATGGAGAAATAGTTTTATATAGAATTTTGCAGATCTGTTTCATTCTGCCTCAGAGAATTTTACATACTGTTATCCAGATTTCCATATCTTCTATGGTTCTTTAATGTCTGAAGATCTCTTATATAGAAAGGGCTTTTATAGGAAGAGAGCAGGAAGAGCAGGAATTATGCTTTAACAAAGAAAATTCAAAAGCCAGAATAACTGAAATCTAAGTCTATGCCAGGTAGTTAGTTGGAGGGCACTGAACTGCTGCCAAATAGCTGTCAGTCTAGAAGTCAGGACTACGATGGCAAATGATACTAACAGTCAAAAATCTGATAAATGGAACTTTTGGATTCCATTTGCTTTTAAAAGGAAAGATTGACAAACATCAAAAGGAAACAGCTGAAACTGCTTGTGAGAAAGGGACCATGTCTTTTCAAATAAAAATAACAGCCTGGCTATGAATCAATAGTCCATTTAAAAAGGTAAACAATAGCTACAAAAGTAAGTTGATCCATTCTGAACTTAAATGGGTTGTTTGTGGCCTTTTGAGTATTAAACTGCTGGAATATGTGAATAACACAGTTGGACAGTGCAGCACAAGGGGTAAATTTTGCGCAGCTTGTGTTACAGTCAAAGCCTAACTCACGTAAAGAAAACGTGCTGCTGACAGGCAAGCAGCCTAAGTTTTGGAGTCCAAATTCCTGCTTTCCTTTCAATGACTTTGCTGGACTGGGAGCAACAGACCTTACAGACAGGAGCCAAAGCTTACCTCCAAGTGAGGCAATGGCGTATGCAGAAGCATTCAGCACCATTTGCAGAAGCTCTGACTGAATGGTACTAAGCTGCTGCTGGCACTTATGCAAATGACTGATAATCTTCCTTTTGATTCTGCACGTTTTTCTACTTTCTGTTCTTGGCTCATAGTGACATTCTTTAAAGGGGTGGAGAAAACAACATAAAAACAATCCTTCAAATCTGGGAAGACTTTAGCAATACATACCCTCACCAATGACAAAACCTACACACGATGATGGATTTCTACTTTGCAGTTTTCAATATGAAGTTACCATTAATAGGGTTTAGGTATAATACAAAACTCATGGAAGTCAACAGAAATTGACCCTCTCACCACTGCAGCTATTACTTACTCCCCAACCAGCCAACCAAACAAGAAAAAGAAATACTGGTACAGAGCAGATAGAAAGAGCAAGTTTCTATGTTTTAATAAAACTTTGACCTCTTCCCCCTCCCCATCTGTCCCACTAAAGTAGCCCACTGATGATAGACGGTATGTTCCTTACTGCAGCATGTACACCCAGCAGGTTACCAAAACTACCTAATGTGCTGCAAACCATAACATAAATTTATGTGTTTGTGTAGGTGTTGCATACATGTAGCCACTGCATACACTGCAAAGTGTTAGTGTAGCTGTGGCATACATGATAGTGTGCTCAATTACACAGATCTTTCTAAGCAGCTCCCCTTTTAATGATATCATGTTGATCACATCACCTCAGGCTGAAATACTTGCTAAGATCTGAAAATATGCACCTTTAAAATCCCCAATATCTTCTTTTGTGAGGACAAAGTTCAGACAAACACTCTTGATTGTTGTTATTATAATTATTAGCAGTGCCACGAGTCATGCAGTATGGAGGAATTCAGAAGCAAGGTTGGTTAACCAACCAATGGCATTTGTTTACTTCTCATGTCATTACAGCTATGTTTTTCCTCTAACATGTATTTAAAAAAAAAAGAAAAACAAATAAAAATAATGATAATTTGCCTGTGGTAGATAATTGTTGATCTATATAACTGACCATCCTTTAGAAATAACAATCGCCAGGAATAAATCTCACTAGATTTCCAATTAAAAGCCTGCTGTGTTTTTATAGATCTTTGTCTGCTGCTCTCTAGTAACAGATGTGAAATGGAAGCTGTAATTAATGCTTGGAGACAGGAACTTATTTTGAACTACATTTTGAAAACATTATCTGATGTGTGCAAGCATAACATTCTAATCATGGAGGTAAGTGGCTATGTATAAACACTTGCCATGCAGTCTTAGCAACAGTGTTTTCTGCTCTCCACATTTCCATGGAAAGAGCTGGTGGAGAAAAATTTACCCCATCTTCCCAGTAGCACAAGAAGGTGTGAAAAACACTGTGATTCATCAGCACATGTTTAAAATTTTTCTACTGTAAGATCGGAGCAGTTAAATAAACAGAAGTTTCCTCAGTGACCATGCAGCAGATCCTGTAAACCAATTACTTAGTACTGCTCTACAGCATTGAATGCCTCTGGAGAGGAACCGTGCAACCACAGTTGGGTTCCAGACTAGACCAGGATAAATGTAGTTCTAGGGACTAATGTAACAACTAAGGGCTTGGTTTAAAGGTACTATACTTATATATATATATATATATATGTTTTATGGTACTAATTAATGACACAATTTGTGTGTACTGTTGTTTGGGGTTTTTTAAGCCAATGGCCCACACTTACTTATAACACTGAGCATGACAGGCCAAGGACCAAGGCTGTTAAGCTGCCTGGGATGTTGTAGGGGGCCTTGATACACATTCTTTTTAGGTTCAGTTTCTGCAGGGGGTGCGTCCAAGTATTTCTATTCAAGAAACTAGTCATGAGTTTTCATCTTTATAAGCAAACACTTAGGGGCTATGGTTTAGTGGGCATGCTGGTATTCAGTTGAAAGCTGGACTTGGATATTGGAGGTCTTTCCCAGCCTCAATGATGCTGTGACTCTATTAGCTTCTACTGATCTTCCTTTGTTTCTCTGCCTTTACCTGCAATTTGTGTCCATGTTGGAAGACATTTGAACAGGAGTGCTATCAAAGTGTATGAATTATGTCTGTCTGCATTTAACCATGACTTTAGTGTCCCCTGCTATTTTCTCAGTAACATGCAGGAACATTCACTTCCCGCTGACCATTGTAACACGGCACAGAGCAACTGCACTGGATCTGAAATGAGTTTTACTGAACTCAGGAAAAAAAATTCAAAACCTAGACAAACAAGACACAGAGAGCAACTGACCTAGATACTAAAGTGTCTGTGTCTGCAAACAGAATTAGAAAAAAACCCCTATGGTGATTATTGATTAATACTGCACAAACATCAACTAGTTGCCTATGGGAACCCTCATGACTTTAAGGGAGATAAATTATCTAATTACTGCAAGCTTCAAAAACTACAACTGAGCATGTTGCTTAAGTAAATAAACACTAATAGATTTAAAAATCAATGCATAAATAACTGAATATACCTTCTAAGAACAGACAGAACCGAGAATTTAGTGTAATGAAATGTCTAGGAGCTCTGTAAGCAACCTTTTCAGGGAAGAGATAAGTTTTACAGTTTAACACCTTTTTAAAAAATCGGATAAATGTTGCTTTTCCATCCAAGTTATTCTATGTTTGTTGCTTCAGCTGAAGAGAGAAAAGAAGCCAGCCACAAAAACTGAGCTCCTAATTACCATCATCCTCCCTCTGATGTGGATGTGGCTGGTACAGCACTACATGTCGACGTGGCTGGTACAGAACTTCTCACATACATGCACGCAAACATAACAGATGGTTATAATCACTGGTGGGCAAGCTGCAGCCCTAATTTGAAAGTGAATAAAAATAGATTATGTTGTCCCTCACCCTTCCTGCCCACCACACCCAACTGTTGGACAACCTGGAGGTCACTCTACCCATCAGGGGAGGACAGCAGGGGGACCGCCACACCTCAGCCCATGCAGCATGCCTCTCTGGACACAGGTGAACATCATCCACCTAAACAAGACAGGCACGTGCCAGATCATCATCACTTCAAAGGGGAACGTGCCTACCTAGCACTTCACAGCTTAATTCAAAAGAAAAAAACTAATCAGAAGCGCTTTGAAAATTGTTTATTGCTTGAACTCATGCAAATGAGGGTGGATCTGACACTGAAAACCTCTGCGCTGACCTGCACAACGTATACTGCTGTTTTTTCCGACCTGCCTCTCACCTCAGCAAAAGCTGCTCTCATCTTCTGCTCTACTCTCCTGAAATTTGCTGCCTGGATCAGTAACTAACTGCTGGCCACAGATGAGACACCCACAGCTCATCCCAGAGCCAGGCCAAACACTGTAATTTGTGCATCTTGCAGCACAATCCATGCTGTGTGGTTTATGGCGTCCTCTCCAAGACTAAGCTGGTCTCCTCTGTAGTGTGTACTTAACTAAAAGTGAACCAGAATCAACAGCTCTGGGAACAATCCGCCTTTGAATGTCAACAAGAACGGCTGCCACAGCACTTGCCCTCTCCACATCCTGTGTCCTGTGATGTTCTTGCTTCAGAGGTGATCAAATCCCCCATGTGCCTTCACAAAAGGCTCTGTGTTCAAACGTGGGCACCTTCCATTTTTAGCACTAGTGTTTATATTTCCATATTTTGCCACATACCAGCCTAGAATGCAAGCTAATCTGAGCATTCAAAGACAAGCATCAAATCTTGTATGCTGATGTCTAGAAGCTGGACCTTCCGTGGTGTTGCCAAAGGGAGTAAAATGGGAGAGGAAGTAGCAATAAAAGCCCCTGGACCATGTGATCACTGTCATCCTAAGAGTTGTCCTTTCCTGGACAACAAACGCAGTGATAGCCCAGAAGCAAACTTTCAGATAAAAGCAGTATTAATCACAAAGCCTGAAAAAGTACCAGACAGGAGTCTACTTTAAGGAACCAAGAAAGGACTTGTACATCCTATCCTTCTCACAGGAGAAGAAGGGAAAGCATACACTCTTTTACAGAAATTCAGACAAAAGGTATTACAAGCAGATGTCAACAGACTTGATGCTGTTGCAAAAAGATGGCTGCACATAGACAAGAACAACTTTTTGTCATTCATCTTCTTGCAAACAGCACAGAATCAGCTAAGAGCCTCAACTCATTATATTCAGAGCCAGGCATCATTCACACTAAGAACACAGTCTGTGTGCTAGATCCTGTGCTTCCTCCCTGTCCAAGAAATAGCAAGAAATACAGAAAATCCTCTGCTGTCCCTTTATAGCTGCAGTTGTTGGGAGCAGCAAAAAAAGTCACTGACATGTTTGACAAAACTTGGCATCCATAGCAAATGACTTTATAGTATTAATTAGGAAGCAGTGAAGAGTTTAGGAACATGGGTATGATTATGTGAGACAAAGATGTTATTAAGTAAGGGAAGATTAAACTTAGCTGAAACATCTGAAGATATTTATTTAAATGCTCATTGCTGGAGAAAAAGCTCTTCAAATACAAAAAACCCACACCAGTTAACAGTGGAAAATCTGCATAAATAATTGTATTTCTGAGAAAGTAACTGTTTAAATTTCCTTTTAATTGTTTCTTTTGTATTATTAAAATCATACATACTTTACACTACAATTTAGTATATTGAACTTCATATAATTTTTATGTGTGTGGGAAGAAGCAAACCCCAAAACTTAAGTCCCAACTAAGCGTATTCCTTATTAAGGTACAAAGATGCTTCCTGGTCTCAATGCCACTAAGGAAACTAACAAAAAGCTGCCAGGCTCAAGAACTACACTAACATATTTGTAATACTACGAGCCTGTAACTCATAAAATGCCAGCATACACCTTTGCATATCTTTTTTCCCCTACCCAGATTGTGGACAAGGAGGAGCATAGAATTGAAGTAAGAAAGGACTCATAAGCTAAATGCCAGGACACAGCAATTATATGGTGGTTTGTATTTAGGGATGACAAGAAGTCTTTCAAAGGGATGATCAGCCCCTTAGCCCACAGTGGAGAGTGGCACACGCCCTCCCAATTTATCCCCAATGCACACGGGACAGATATAGCCAAGGTGATGAGGCAGATACAAGAGACAATGTGTGCAGTAGATGAAGCAATTCCTGGCCAAGGGAGATGGCAAATGTACAATCTGGAAAGTTTTGATTGCTCCTGATTTGAACTTCAATGGCTTCTACTGTCCTACACTAGAACTAGTTTGGTCCCAAAGCAGAATGATCAAGCAAGTATGAATGATCAGCTGCAAGTACACCTTCAACAAAGGTAAACTTAATGTACCTCTCAGTCTTTTTTTTTCTTTAAACATTAAACATTAAAATATAATCAAACTGTTCAATGGAGTTAAAAAATTTTGGCTTGAAAAGACACAGTTCATTGTACAATGACAACAACCTCTCCTACAATACATGCTCCTATATTTATGGAGTTTCACAAAATTACTCAAGGCATTTAATCAGCTTTCCTTGGTGTTTTTGCTCCTGAAGCCCTCTCCTGCTAAAACACTACTATTGGCACAGCAGGAGTGGGGTACCAATGAGGTTGGAGAAAAGAAGATGTTTCTTAAATCCAGTCCTGGTTACATATACAGGACAACAGAGAGGCTTTCATATGCATTTCAAAACACACCTTTTTTTTCCCGGCCACCTTTTCAAGCATGTTTCAGGTGAGGTGGATTCAAAAGATTAAGGAGTTAAATTAGCAAAACTAAAGGGACAATGGTATTCAGTAGCAACTGGAGATCTGTCATCATGTAAACCTGTTTGTCTAGGAACTTACACCAAGCTAAGCACCAAGGATCAGAACACCCTAAACTTGCCTTGACAAGCTAAGAAGCTAGGACACGTCTCTTCAGAACAAGGCTATTCTATGCCTCACCAAAAAAATCACCCACATACACAAATGCTTCTTAAAAAATGGACGTGTCTTTCGAGTGCACATCATGACTCAAAAAACAATATTTTTTTTATTTTGACTCACACTGAGTATCATATTCTAATCTGACAACACTAATGGAAAACTAAACTTTTATCAGGTACCTGTTTTTCCTTGCACGTGCAGGAATGTTCACATATGGTATTAATTTTTTGTTTACTGATTTTTCTGAAATGCAAAATGGTTAATTCGAGAAAAAAAAACATAAATAAAGACTTAGGTAAAGAGAACTGCCTCAACATTCAGGATTCCCCCTGCAAGCTACTTTAAGGGTAATGTGCACAGGAATAATATTTCATTATGCCCTTTTTTGCTTTTTATCATAAAGAAATTTCTAAATATAGGGAACATTTATTTTTACACTTAGATATGTTTATATTTAAAAATAAAGAAGCCAAACTTAATAGATGAAGTTTGAAATAAAGCATGCATATGGCCAAATCAAGGGCCTAGAGATGTGATGCAAACAAAAGTCATTTGTGTTCTGCAATTATAATAAAACAAAAAAAACCCAAACCAACAAAACGACCAACCACTGAACTACTAAAGAGTCTGATTTTGCAATCTGCAACTGCTGCTAATATTCCTTCTATCTTTCTCCCATTTAGTGTACTTCCAGATTCAGGAAAGATTCATATCTAGTTAGTTCAAGATTAACAAAAATATTTATCTAATGATAAAAAGCTTCATGATAAAGTTAAGAAAAAGAATTCTGTGTGGACTAATGCATAGTTTTTGAAACTGATTAACAGCTGTCTGTTCTCATAGACTCCAAACTCCAACTATTTGTATTTAATGGCACAAATCCTCAGGTTGACAATCGTAATGCTTCTTTCCTAATACCCTTTCTACTACAGTAGAAGAGGGGAAGCTGATCAGGATTGGATCTTGGCCTGGCAGGATCTCAAATGGCAGTGACAGACTAAATTCCACCACATTCTCTCTGGTGATGTATACAGCACATATTGTTGGGGCAGAGTCTAAAGGAGAAGAGAAAAACGAGAGCCCTCTAAACAACCCTGTCACTGAAAGTGTAACTGTATGTAGCATGCCAGCTTTTCAAGGCTTTCGAAGGATTGCCTGGCCAGCCCTGAGCTACCTTTTCCTTCCATCATTGTTGATGAGAAGTCACTAGATGAGCCATACTTCGCCTTTATGTGGACACATAAAGAACTGCAGAACATTAGGAGAGGAGATAGCAGAGAACAGCAAAACATATACAGCACTTAAAACATTCAAAAACGTTCCCTCTGGATATTTTTCTAAAGTTTAGAAAAAACTTACGTAGATTTTATCTTGCTGGTATCGCTGGAATAAGTTGTGCATAATGGAGCCTTCATGGAGATCTACAAGTGCTGCCATGTCTTCCACACTCTCTGTGCTTGTTTGATGCATAGGCGTTACTTTTTGGTGTGTGATCGTGCTCTGTTTATAAGTGAATACCTGAAAGAGGGGAAACAAAGACAATATAATAATCAGAGCACACATTCAAAAACTTCCATCTGAGAATGGAGCTTTCATACCCATTCCTATTTCTTACCCAGTTTATCAGTGTGCAGACTTGTAAAATACAATAGCCTGCCAGTGATACCTTCTTGTAAAGCTTCTCTGATAATAATTGAAGCCCCAGATACCTACGTGGGTAATATGAAACTAGTACATACTGACAGTGCACTGAGATCTTTTCCTGTTTAAGGGCAAACGCAATCTCGTTTCACACTGGACTACTGTTGAACTTTATTAGGAGAAAAATAAACTAAGCAATAATCATTCCCCAAAATCCTAAACTAACCAAACAAAAAAACACCCCTTACAGTAAATTCCACTTATAGTCAAATTACTCCGGAAGGAAATGTTTCACAGCGCAAAACAGAAAACAAAAATTATTGCTCTAATAGCCTGCAAGTGTTCATATGTTTGATCTGAAATCCACTTAAATGTTTCTATTCAACTTTCCAGTCAGGAAGTGGTCATTACTCCTAATATAAGTAGCATGCTAAGTTCGGCATGCATCAGATATTTGGAAATGAATAAGCCAACAGATTTCTAATTAATTGACTTCTGAGATTAATTTCTGAAGCTAGTTCCACACAAACAGTAAAAGCTCTAAAAAAGCTCAGTCAGAAAACCCTTCTACAGATCTTCTGTAAAACTCTCCCCTGAGCCTCCTCTTCTCCAGGCTGAACAACCCCAGCTCCCTCAGCCTCTCCTCATAGGACTTGTGCTCGAGTCCCTTCACCAGCCTTGTTGCTCTTCTCTGGACCTGCTCCAGCACCTCAATATCCTTCCTGAACTGAGGGGCCCAGAGCTGGACACAGTACTCGAGGTGTGGCCTCACCAGTGCTGAGTACAGGGGAAGAATCACTTCCCCGGACCTGTTGGCCACACTGTTCCTGATCCAGGCCAGGATGCCACTGGCCTTCTTGGCCACCTGGGCACACTGCTGGCTCATGTTCAGCTTCCTGTCAATCCAAACTCCCAGGTCCCTTTCTGCCTGGCTGCTCTCCAGCCACTCTGTGCCCAGCCTGTAGAGCTGCAGGGGGTTGCTGTGGCCAAAGTGCAGGACCCGGCACTTGGCCTTGTTGAACCTCATCCCGTTGGAATCAGCCCAACTCTCCAGCCTGTCCAGGTCCTTCTTTAGAGCCCTCCTGCCTTCCAGCTGATCAACACTCCCCCTCAACTTAGTGTCATTTGCAAACTTGCTGATGGTGGACTCAATCCCCTCATCTAAATCATCAATAAAGATATTAAACAAAACTGGGGCCAACACTGATCCCTGGGGGACACCGCTAGTGACCGGCCACCAACTGGATGCAGCACCGTTCACCACCACTCTCTGGGCCCGGCCCTCCAGCCAGTTCCTAACCCAGCACAGAGTCCCCCTGTCCAAGCCGTAGGCTGTCAGCTTTTTCAGGAGTATGCTGTGGGAGATGGTGTCAAAGGCTTTGCTGAAGTTCAGGTAGACCACATCCACAGCCTTCCCCTCATCCACCAGGCAGAACGCTAATATATACCCATCCTCAATCTAGTTAAACTTTTATGAATACCAAACATCACTAAAGACTATAAAACAATAGATTTCAAATTCAGCATCCCATTTCCTTTTAATTTACATCTTGGCACATCACCCTTATAGACATATGCCTGCTTTTCACAGCCAATGCTCCTCAGGCATTATTCGTCCCTGCTAATGGCACCATTTCAGTGTAAGGAAGTCAAAGCATGGAATTAATGCAAATACTTTGATAATGTGGAACATTAGAAAAAAACAAAACCCTTCCAAAATCCTTTAAACTAATATTTATCAAGCAGATTGAAGCAGAGCCATAACCATCAGCCCAAGCACCAGTGAGCACCGAGGAGCTGCTGCTGCAGGCTGGGGGTCACGTCGTGCAGCACTGCCTAAGGGGCCACCTCCATGCAGAAGGAGAAAACCCCTCTGAGGTTTTTCAGCATAAAACCTTACATATGCTCCTGGTAATGAAAGACTGAACAAGTGTCATTGTAGGAGGTCATCCAGGAAAACAGTGATGTTGTCTGTCCTGCTGAGACCAGCACGAAAAAGATGCTGAAGAAGCAAGAGGCTGAAGGCAGATCAGAATAAACATCAAAGCTCTGTACTAGGATATCCTACCAGCTGACAGAGGAGTACTGTCTGAACATATTTGTTCATTAAAATAGTATCCTAGACATAACAAATGCTGGCACAGGCCATCGCACCGTTACAGATGTCACTTACACAAGCAGAAAGCATGCCAAAGGAAGGCTAGGGGAGAAAGGACATCCAGGAAACAAATTTCTAACACTGGGCAGCATCACAGACATCAACAGGATATGTGAGCAAACCATCAGAAAGTTTCTATAGATTCAGAGCATCCAAAGCACAATCCCTAACTGAGAGAAAAAGATAGGTACAGAGAGATCAGAGCCTTATTTTGCAGTGAACAAACATCAAGATGACAGGACAAGGATTTGTACAGGGCAGAGAGAATGGATGGAGAAAGCAGCCACTTGTACATGATACAGGAGCATGAGGTCCAGATATCTAATAGACAGAATGAATGTGGAAAGCATAAATTCACAGCAAAACTTTTGGGGCTGAAAAGTGTGTTTGCAGTCCAAAGACTAACCACACAGAGCACAAGCAGAATTAGAGATAATTATATCTCAAAAGAAATAAACTGCAGTTCCTAGTCAGAAGAACCATAACAAAAAACCCAAAAGTCATACTGTAGAACATAAATACCACAAGCTGAAAGATTTGAAAATAAAAGGGATTTAAAGAGAGCAAATCCTAAAAAGTAAGCAACTTAAGAAAGGCTATGTATCAGCCTGGATACGGAAAAATAGACTCAGTAAGATAATCAGGAAACCAAAATGGGCTGGCACCTATCCTGTGAATATGGAAAGGAAGCAAAACATCACTTCTAGGAGGATAATCTCCATATTTGTGATGTCTATTCTTTGATATGTGATACACAGGTTAGTAGAGTAGGCAGAGCACCCCATACATCACTGAGCATGCTAATTAATGTAAAGGATTCACAGAAACACACCAAGAAAAACAATGTGACAATTGACTTGTGCATGGCAGCACTACTGAAGATGGTCTCTGCAGATTCATCCTTCCCACTCAAACCTACTATTTTCTCTTCTTCAGGCTCGTTATTCGCATACTTTCATCTCTCCCACTGCCGCCTTGTTTGGGTGAGGAAACGGTTCTCTGAGCTGGCTCAGAGATAGGACGGTGCATTGACTAGCTAGAAAACACACCAACCAGTAATAATGGCTGCCACACAAATTAGAGAGGAGGAGGACCTCTTCCCCAACACTGGGTAGCTACTTTTCCTTTATTTTTAATTTTTACCAGAACCATGGTAAAAACTCAGTCAAAATCATCTAATGAGATCCAAGTCATGAGACAGGACTGCAGGATCACATGCACAGACCTCAACTCCTTAAAACGGGCTTTTTGCAGCCCTGCTGCTCAAGCCCTGAAAGGCCTGCTTTGTATTATTTCATCTTGAATCACACCCTTATTACGATAAGGACATGAAAAAGCTATGTTGAACTTTAACGTTACTAATTAGAAGATCATGTTATGAAATGTTACAGCGCTTGAAACCCTTAGGAAATAGGAACCAAGAGCCATTCTGCAGGGTCAGCACAAAGAAGAGGAAGATGACCAAGTTGGCTCCTGAACTTCAAGAGGACTCTGTTGGCAGAGTGCAGGAGCATCCATCCTCGAGGACCCTGCTGACATTTCTGGAAGGTCAAGTGAAATATGCAGGAAACTAGAATAAGATTTAAGACAACCCTAAATGAGAATTCAGCAAAAACTCCTTTCCTTTCTAGATATAAATGGTTCAAGATAACAAACTGAATACATGGAAAACTCTAAATTAAACCTTAAAGAGACAACATGCAAAATAAGAATTCTAAATATTATTATGGAAGTGAAAATTAGAGGTTCAGATAGGATGGACCGATGCAAAGAACAAAAACAAAAAAACAAGCTCAAGAAATATAAGACAAAAGAGCAAACTCAGCTAAACAACAGTCAAGTGCATTTCACTGGGAAAGGAGAATACTTCAAAACTGTTCTACTGTAGCTTCCACAGCTTACTGGTGCTATGATGAACACACTAAAAAGGGACTTAAATGAGGAAGTGACCTAAAAAGCCAGGGGACCAATGCTATCCTGCACAATTAATCTGGCATGTGAAAAAAAGAAAAAAAAAGAAAAAAAGGTTGTCTTTCAAGCCTTCCATTTCAGAGGAATATCACAAAACAATGCAAAATTAATTTTCTGCACAGAAAAAATATCCCTTAACTCAGGATCTAATGGAAATTGTATTTTAACAAAAGATTTAATTTTTAATACAATTTATTAGCACAAGCAAAGTACGTCAGAGTAGGCCCTCAATGACAGGACTACACATGCTTCCTCTTTTACTGTATCATTTTGTGACATGATACCAAGTTAAAAAAAAATCCTGCTTGAATCAGGCATGGCATCAAGAATCATGGCATCAAGAGATCTCACAACAGCCGAGTCAAGTGAGTTTAAGAGAATGCTGAATTAAGTGCTTATGTACATCAAAAAACCCACACAATTCCCACTTCTTTCAAAAGCTAAGTCATACTTGGGATTTCCAGGCTGCACAGAGCCCACACACAACTGAATCTCTCAGGGTGTTTTTCACAAGGAGATGGGGTTTTGGCCTCATGCTTATGATCCATATTAGATGGGAGGAAGGCAGAAGGTACTCCAAAAGTTTCCTGATCAACAATTTGGCATTTGAATTTAACAATTTTCATTGTTTTAGTGAGAATTCTGTGAGATTTTTATTTAAAGATAGAAGTAGGCTTGTCTGCACCATGGAAGCCCTGAAGCAAGCTAGATCATTACTGAAACTATTCTCTGCGAGATAGTCTACTGAAAAGCTTACATGTTGCAAGCATTTTAAAACAGCCCCTTCTACACAGTGAACTGAACCGTCACCCCTCCCAAACACAACCCCCAGCCAGTGAGGGCTCAGGGTTCTTTCTTTAATTCAAAGACTGATAATTGGATCAGAGCAAAGGGTGGCCATGGGCACTGGCTCCCCACTCTCCAGATGGGGACAAGATGCCTGCCTGCAGCCTCGAGCCGGACCACCACTCACAGTTGTCACCCACCATGCAGGCAGCAGCCACGTCAGCTGGTCACCTGCCATCAGCTTCACCATCAGTAACGCATGCTGGAAGAGGTATTGCCTGACTGATGCCAAGTTCTGAGTGCTGAGGTTCTTGGGAATGGTTATGCAGCTTAGCATGTCCCTGTCACCAGTGTTATTGCAATAAATCAAGAGAGTTTCTTGGTAGGGGTAACAGAAATGGAGCAACCAATCTCCCTCTGCTGCCCTCTTGAAAATTTTTTATCAACTCTAGGTGTACTCTACAAACTGCAGGGTCTCACAGAAGATAATCCTGATATGCAAACACAGAAAACAGAAATATCAAAGTCTTGTCACTCACTGGATTTAAATTAAGTTGCTCAAATCCATATAACCAGAGGGATAATGTAAAATATAGCAAACATAAAATTCAGTAAGATGGGGAAAGTGAAGATAACGAAGTATTGTATAGAAGTTATCTGAGAGACAGGTTTACAAACCAAAAATATACAACCAACCAACCACTATTTTTTCAATAATGCCAATGATATTAGTGAACTGACTGCTACAGCATCTGGGCAGCCCACAAGCACCAGAAAGCAAATCTAACTGACCCAAAAAGTGAAGCCCACAACCTTTCTGTCACTGCTGCAGAGACTGCTCTACGTGAGCTTTTCACAGAGTCAATTGCAATGGCTATGGTGATGTCCATGAAAATCCACATGACTCAAGAGCAGCTCCAGAGGATTTGGTTTGTGTGTTCAGAACATCAGTGCCCTTGGTTTTCTAAGGCACCATAGCAGAGATGAGCACAGCCCAGCAAAACACACAGAACTGTACAGAAAAACATCCACTCAAAAATACCAATTCTTTTTTCATTCTCTGCTGTTGGTCTGAACTGAGGATCATCATTTGTGTTTCCCTCGTGTTTAGAAGCTAAAAGAATGCAATAAATCTTACAAAATGTCTTTATACATGAGTCCAAGCAGAAAAAAGAGGCCTTGGGCTCACATTACAAGCTGTGGAATGCGACGTTCCAGGGAAGAAAATAAATCATGACAAGTCCAAGGACCCAGAGATTAAACAAAAAATTAAAATGTAGTAGTTTACTCTTTTTTCCTGATGAGACCTACTGTCTAAGTAGATACTTAAAATACAGGACAAGGAGGCTCTCTTATAAATCAAAAGTAATTTAAGACCAAATGTAAAGCAGATGAACTACTGACATTTTAAAATTCTATGGTTAATCATGACAAGACTGTGACCCAAGAAATGTTTTTGTCCAATAATTTACTATTTCTCTGTAACAGTTGACCTTAGACATCTACCTTGTTGTCCCAAAATAATCTTTCAGGAAACAAGATGTACCAGGGCCCAAGGCTTGCTTTGATGTAACATAATTTAATCCCATTCAAAGCAACTAGAAAATGCCACAATGAAGTTTCTTACCTATTAAACTATGAAGGAAAATGAAATAATCTTATGTAAGGCATCTATTGATGTCAAGAAAAAAATATCACCAAACAGATATCATTACTATTGTGACTAACTGGCCTTTTCTTCAAGCAACAATCACACATCAACTGAGAATCAGCCACCCATTCTGTAAAATTCCTCCCCATTTATGCTAGGAATCACCCCACTCCCCAGACTCCCTTTCCAGTTAGATATTAATCTTGATCTCTAATGCAAAGTGTCTAAATGACCACTTAGCACATTACTGTACCTTCCCAATTAGTTGAGTAAAACATAACCTGTAAATTGTGTGTAATTCTGTACTTTATTCTTAACTTCTGCTCACTTTAGTTCCTGCCATTTTCAGTCAAATCCCTTCCAAACCCTTCCTCTCAGTCCACTTTTCATATCCCTGCTCAGACTCGTCGAGGCCTGGGACATTCAGGTCAGTAGCTGCTCCCAGGTTCAAGTGCTGGGAGTCTGTCCCAGAGCCTTCCCCACCTTCTCCCCAACCTTCAGTGGAGACAGCACCAGTGATGGCTTGTAGCAGTTCCCCTGAAATCCTTCCTACTACAACTTTTGGGTTCTCACACCCACGCAGAATATCCCTTTTTGCTCCCAGGCTCCACAGTGTGGGGAAGCACACTGCGAGGATGGCAGTCCTGGTCATCGCCCCAGCAGAGCTCAGCAAACCCACTAAATCGTGCCTCTTTGTTGTTTCCCTACACACTGACCACTGTCAATAAGCTTGTCTGATCAACACTTCCCACCTAACGTCTATCCATGAGAGGCATTTCAAGGCAGTTGACTCCATACACTGAACTGTTTCTGTTCATAGACAAGCTCTATCATCAAGTATGAACAAGCTTCAAATTAGACGTTCAGCACTTACGACCTTTCAATTGGGCTTGCTTACAAAGACAAGTAAGAAATTTAATTCAAATTAAACACATCCATTTTACCTAGATTATACTATTGTAAGCCAAGCCTCTAGGCAGTCCCTACTAATTCTTACAAGGAAAAAAAGTGCATCTATGCTTTGTCTCCAAGTGACCTTGTATAATTCACAGTACCTGTAGACACCACAAAGCTCAATGTTTAAGAGGTCCACCTATAAATACTCTGACTGTAGCTCTACAGAAAACGTGCAACATTTCTGGCATGTCACCAGCATCTTTTTGACAATGGAAAAGTGCTTCTTTCTCCTTGGGATTAAAGAAACGGGAGGATTGCAGCTGCTCAAGCTTTCCCACAATCCTGGACAGAATGAAGCAGTCCAAGGGGAGGACACAGGAGATGTACCACAGGATGGGCCTTCAGCTCCCTGCCAGGCAGCTGATCAGCATCAGGGTCTCAACTGGAAGCCAGCTTTGGCTGCACAGGAAGCCAGGGAAGAGGCTTCTGACCCCAGAGTAGACTCCATCACATAGCAGAGAAACAGAAGGTCTGGACCCATGTTCCCCATGGGTTCAATCCTCCATCTCTCTTGGGACACCCCACCAAAGGCACTTCCAAGTCAGTGTTACTCTAAGCAGCACCCAGTAAACAGACAAAAGGGCAATATTCCTTTTGCTTTACTAGCTCAAAGGACAAGGAGGTAAAAACTGATGGTTTCCTCTTCTCAGGAGGAAGAACAAACACTAAAAAAGCCTCACCCTTTATTCATCCTTTTCCACACAATGGAAAAGCAGATGGACAATGGCAGGCACTGAAAGCCTTAGCTTTCCTGTCAACATCATTTACAGGGCAAGTAACAAGTGAAACTTAAAGTTTCAAATTCATATTTATTCAGTGATTCACATGAGATAAACAATGTCTACTTGCAACTGAATGAACAAGACTGAATTTGAAAAAAATGCCCTGCTTCCAAGAAGTAGAACAACTATGTTGAATAAGCAGCCTACAAATGATACCAGCTTTTTTGAGACACAACACAATTCATTTCAACAGGTTTTTTTTCTAAAAACAAAGACAAAAAAGAGGAAAACCCTGGCAGGTAGCTGACTGGACTGTCTCTGAGACTAGAATAGGAGCAGCCTGTGTGCAACTTCGCAGCAATGCTTCCATGGGAGCCAGAGCTCCAAGGGGCCATCCCTGCAGAGCAAACCTTGTTCCAAATGAAGGCTTGCCAGAGAAGGTGACACACCAGTGATACTCTCCAGGATGCCAAATAAAACCTGAGCAATGCCATCATGAGCCTTTGGGCCTCATCCCTCTACCTTCTTCTGACCTCACTATGAACTGACCCTGCCTGGGCTGTTGGCACAGCCCCCATAGTCCATGGGTACCAATGGTGCCCAAACCCTGTAGAGACTGTCCCACCTGCATGAAGCCATGCACAGGGGGGACCAGGAGCTACCTAGGGAGCTGCTGACAGGTACAGCTGCTTGGCAGGAAGCTCCTCTCGGGAAAGTTTGTGGTGCTTATCAGCACTGCATTATTACCAAAACCAATGAGGCTCTGCCACAACACCAGCTGTCATGGCTGAAAGGTCCTTGCATCACCCTGGAGAGAGCTGGTCCCCCTGCACAGGAAGACCACAGCCACTGGGCTGGGGCACTCTCTCTGCAAGGCTGCAGTTGCAGAGGGCTGCAAGGGAATAAAAACAAAACAGACCCAGAAGAAAGGCTTTTACATGGAAATGGATGGCCTTGACAGCAATGCACTGAGACAATATAGGGCTTAGGTTTCCCTTACTCCTCCTCTCAGGCCTGGTCCAACCCAGTCAGATGCAGCTGGACATCACAGCTTCATGGATCGCTTGCCTGGTGCTGGCTGAGTATCACCAGCTGACAGACCTGCAGGAGCACTCCAGCAGGCTCCAGTGCCAGGGCCATCCTCATGCCAGCTGTGAGGTAACTGATATGGCCAGGAGCCAGGCTGCAGAAGAGCACAGTACAGACAGCACATGGCTACTGGCGGTATGATCCAGCACACTCCTAGAGCAATACACCAGTCAGGGAGGTCTGCACAGTTTTACAACCCACAACTATCTCTGTCCTGAAAGACATCACCCACAGAGGCTCGAGCAGTAACCTCCACAGACCGAGTGCCCTCACACCTTCTCCTCCTGCAGGTCTTACGCCACTCGCAACAGAGCAAAGCATGCTTCTCTTCCAGGACTTACCACCATCTCCATCTCTGTGGTCCTCTTGCAAAATCTCCCCTATCTGCACTCATTTCTCCTCCCTTCCCCTCATCCCACTATTATGCTCCCAGTTTCCCTCCTTCACCTCCTGGTGTCCTCTCCTGCCCGCCACCTTCCCTTTGGCAAGGCAAGAACTTGCTTTCCATCCCACACATGCATTTAATTTTGAATTTAAAGTGTCCAGTCCCTGAAACGCTGGCAGAGGTGCACCTCAGTCCAGCTGTCAGTCAGCTGGTTCCCTGTCTTTCTGCCCACACCCAAGGGAGAATCTAATGTCACAGGTAACACACAAGGGCTGTCAGACAAGAAATTAGAGCTCTTATTTGAAATAGGAGTGTAAATGCTACTTAAGATGCCCTAAACACATCAGGGCAATAAAATAATATAGAGCAAGAAAAGGATACTGGCAGGCGTTAATCATGAATCCAGTGCTGAGGGCAAAAAACACCCTTTGCATTGACTGTTTTTAAAGCTGTTTGTGAATTAAAGACATGAGAACTTGCATATGCATAGAGGAAGTTCATAAATATGCAATCTCAGCTTTCAGATCTCCTGACAACATTTAACTATAAAACTCTCAATTTATGTCCTCCCCTCCCCCTCTTTTTTTTTTAGTTTCTTCAAATCTTGGCTTGGTTTCTGCTAGTGTAAGTGCTGTATGCCTCAGTGCAACAATATTTGATTGTACTCAGCTTTTTAATCAAACAAGTTTTTGTTCACAACGGCAATGTGTCTGCTTCAGTAGAACCTTCCTGCCTTAATTTAAAAAACACCTTTTAGATCTTTCCATATTGACATGTTTCCAGAGAAGCAGAATAGGCAAGAGATTAACACGAGAGTGAACTGGTGGAGCCTGAAATTGTCTTTGATGGGATCATTTTCAAGACCTTTTGAAGTCACTCTGCCGACATTTAGATAAGGCTCTCCTCTCATCATTGCTTCTTTAAAAAAAAAATTAGTTTTACTGGATTTTTTTGCCCTTATGTTACAAGAATAAAAAAATCTGAATATGAGACATGGTACAAAGCTCTGTGAGTTTGCAGAGATCACAGAATCATAGAATATCTCAAGTTGAGAGGGACCCTTAGGGATCACAGAGTCCAGCTCCCTGTTCCTTGCAGAACTACCTGAAACTAAACCATGTGACTAACAGCATCCTCCAGACGCTCCTTGAACTCTGGCAGGCTTGGTGCCATGATCATTTCCCTAGGAAGTCTGTTCAAGTGCTCAACCACACTCTGAGCGAAGAACCTAATATCTAATCTAAAATCCTCTGACACAGCTTCATGTAATTTCCAATTGTGAAAGCCTAAATTCAAACTGAAGCATGAGCTCCTTGTTTTAAAAGACAGCAAAAACCAGAGTCCCTTTACAGTTCTTTTTAAAGCTCACTTTTAATTTTTTTTCCCACAATATCAAGAAATAGTATTTCTACAGTATCAGTAATTGCCTTGTAAAGACAAATCAACCCCTCCCCTTTACTGGCAATCTGCATGTCACGCTCCTACCCACACCCCTGGCACTACTTACTGTTGCTCAAGCCCAGAAAATAGGAACTGGGTACAACTCTGGCTTGAACATCAGCCCCTCAGTCATTCTTTTCTGGTATTTAAAGGATCAGAGGGGCTTTTCATTAAGCCAGTGTTTACTACCTGCTGTACCTGCAGGTGGCCTGTGGTGTGAGGTTTTGACAGAGCTATACTGCTAGGAAGAGAGCCAAGGGTATATTTTATCTACAGCTCAAAGCAATCCTTTAATGAGGTAACTGCCTATTCAACTTCCCTTCTACAAAAATTATGTAGAAAAGGGAGGAATGAACACAGTAAGCTCCTAAGGACATCTATCCATGAAAATAAATATGGACATGATGACACATGACACAATGGAGAATACTTGAAGCAAAATTATGGGCACGTGAACATGAAACATTGGGCATTTCCCCCAAACCTAAGCACACAGCACAGTTTCTACAGCAGCCTTGTTAACAAGGCTATGCCATTTCAAAGTTAATTTTTATCATGTGTACTGATCTCAAAACAATTCATCAGCCTTTCAGGAAAGGGCTATCTGAGGAGAAACAGTATGGCCACTCCCTCTGTCACTACAGCTATTAATTCAGTTAAACAGCAACTGGGATTTTTTCCAGCTCTGAAGATAACTGGAAGCTGCCCTGAGACAACAGTGGGAAGAGGTGACCACTCCTATGTGCCTGGTTCTGACATGCAGAGGTAATTATACCGTAGGCAGGGACATACCAGCAGGTGTCCAAAGCTGCCTTTTAACCTGCCCAAGTTAGCGCAAGTCGCACAACAGCACAGTTTCCCCTGCCCAAGAATGCACCCTAAATATCAACAAATTTTTTTTTGCTAAAATGGAAGCACTGGCAAATCAAAAAAAAAGAAGTGCAGGTGGTTTATCCATACTCAGAATTACCCAGTGCCACTTATAACAATTGGCAGGAGCAGCACAGTCTTGGGACAGAAGAGGCTCTTTAGCCATATTTCATAGTCTAGGCTGGAGCTAAATCTCAGCTGGCTCCATACAGCAGGAGTACAGTTTGCTCTCACCAAGATGTGTTAACCAGGATGCCAGTACTTGCAGTTCAGAGACTCGGGGTAGTCCATGTGTAGAATTAGCCTGGGTCTCTGAAGGATCATTCACTCAGCTTTTCTGCTGATCTCCCTGGGCCCCATAGTAAAGCTCACCACAGCCCGTGTCAGCGCTAAAAGAGGCCACAACAGAAAGCTTCATGCACCATGCTGGAAGGATTTACTGGCTTTGCCAGAGATAAAGAGAAGAAATTCAGCTTCAGCTCTGCACCCCAGTGAACCACTCTTCCCAGAGACTGAGACACTAAACCTCAACACCCTGGTCCACAGTGCTGTTTCTGTGGCTAAGTAGGGCTATACTGCTCTTCCCAGCACGTCCTACATGAACTAGGGGCACCTCACACTCCTGTTTCTCCCAGAAGATGGGGAGATGGCTGTATGGGGAGATTGTCAGCTTCAAACTAGAAATAAAAAAAATAGACATACCAGCTTTCATATGCTGGAGAGGAACCTGTCAGTGTATGATTACTGCAGGGATGGTCTGCAAATCCTCTGAAATAATAATTCTGCAATAATCCCTCCTGAGATGCCCTGCTAGCAGGACCATGAAAAAGGACTCTGTGTCTGCAGAGGGAAGGAACAAGGGACCTTGCCTTTCTACCATCAGACAACCACGGGTCACTGCAGAGGGCAGGGAGTCCCTCTGCTCTTACTGCTGCTCAGGCAACTTGGCAAAAATAGTAACTGACAGGGGAAAGATAGAAGAAAGGAGGAAGAAGCTGGAATAATTCTGAATTTCTTTACAGTAAGCAAAAAGTTAGGTTTTTTTAATAATATATTCTGATAGGTTAACTATTCAAGGAGGTTTTAGTATCAAAAATCATCATAAACGTTATTATTCTCAAGATGTGCAAAGCCGTCTTATTTTACCGTTTTACAGAGTATATTCTGCCCTTGGAGTCTTACTTTTCTCCAGGACCAGTGTGGTTAGACAACATCAGCAGTCTCCAGCAGATGACCAGCAGCTCCTGGAGAAGCACTGTGGGCCAGTATCACTACACACATCAGCCTGTTGCAGCAGGGCCTTGTTTTGCTCTCTTCAACCATGAATTCCTCCTAAAAAGTTACCGAGGCCCTTTGCTAGCTGTGGCACAAATGTCAAAGCCTCAAGACATTCAGGGCTCTCATGTTTGCATGATATTCTCTAAACAAGGTGCCCACCAACACGCCTTGTTAGGCTGAACTGCCCTGGAAAGCCACAACACTTGTCAGCAAGGAAATCTTAAACTGGCATAATCGAGACTGGCTCTCCACCCCCCTACTTTCCCAGCACTGTTAGCTGCAGTAATAGGAGAGTCTGCTGCAAGAAAGAACAAAACAGGTTTGGACAAGCATGAAACAAAGCTGCACGTATCTTAAGATAGCAGCCAAGGCGGTTAAACATTTTTCATTACAAACGTGAAACCCAGATCCACTCCCTGAGAGCTCAACCGAGATCCCTTGGACCCGCATGCAGCTGAAGTCAGAGGGTTCCGGCAGCCACATGCCAGCCTCCCCCGAGTTGGAGGAGCTGGAGTGCCCCTGACAAGTCATTTATGATATCTTCGGTTAGTTTTTAGGAGGGAACGCCACCCAGCTGAAGTTTTCCAGACCTCCTCTGCCCAAGGACTGTTCTAGTTTAAGATCAACAAAACCAGCTGAATATTCCACAGTGGCTCAGTCATCATGAAACCATGGTGAAGAGAAAGAGAAGAAGTGGAGTAAAGAGGAAAAAAAAGAAGGCGACAGGCTTTTTTTCATTACATTCATTAAACAAACAAACAAACAAACAAATAAATAAATAAACCCTGCTGTATCTTGTACAGAAATAAGGAAAAGGGCGTGAATGCATACTTATATACTCAAGTTCAAAATCTTTAAGTTTAGGCTGGGAAAAAGAAAAATTTCTTATTTACAAGTGGCACCCCACAGTTATCTTCTAACTTGCCCTGAGCACCAGCATTACTCAGACTGATTACATAATGAAGTACTAATTACTCAGGCTCTCTCAAATGCATACTAGTAAATTGGATTATTACTCAAATAAAATATACATTGTTAGGAATGCCAGAGTGAGCTCTTTCTTTGACTGAACATTTTTTAGGGAAAAAAGCTACCTCTCTGCTATAAAGTTTTACAGTGTCTGGCACAAAGACCTCTTGGAGATTCCTAGGCATAAATATGAAAACACTACTAAATTTTAATATGTCTAGTTTGGGGGAAAACAGTATTACATTCTTTTGCTCGGTACTATTAAAAGAAGCATGAACAAATATATCAGGCCCAAGAGCCTAAGAATTCACAGAACAGCTTAAAAAAACTTTTCTTCTGTCTGTCTTAGATTCAGTGTCATTTCCCCTTTCTTACAGCCTTAGAGATAATATTGCATGTATTACTGTTCATTTTCTGTTAATGTGCAGGTAAGAATCTCTTTTCATTATCCTTGTGAAAAGCCTGTGGATGTTAAATACAAAATCTTCAAGCTTCAAAAAAAAGGAACGGTAGGTTTGATGTGGCCTGTCTGGGCCATGCTCTTGTGGTAGGTTTCTTTGAAGAAAAGGACAAGTGGCACTGTTAGAACTTGCTGAGAAGACAGGAGCACTCACTGGTCATTGCAGGGCATGAATCCACAAATATGGACAGATGGAGTGGTTAAGAGATGCAATACCTTTCAAAGACATGTCTTACTGCATGGCATGGATATTGTTTTATCTGTGAGAATGTGCATTATATATTGATAAGGAAAAGAAGTTCCTTCTGGTTGTAAAAGTTTGACAGACTGTTCTGTATGTTACTCCCATAAAATCAGCATATAAAGTGGCTGGTTTGCATTTGAACTCTAAAACTCAAGAAGCAAGAGGGCAAACAACACACATGAACGTGGCTCTGCTTATTAAAACATATGTGTGCAATTTAATTTTCTATAGCTTACCTGTGCTTACATTTGAAAACCACTTTCTATTACATACCAGATAGCACGTATGTGTATGCTGGAGAAGCCCAATTGTAACTAGTTCCCATGATACCATCAAAGAGCAATTCACAGCATTTTTTTTCTGTCCCAAATAAGGACAGTACTTCTTCAGTAGTTGTGTCAGAATTATGGAGACAGACAACAAAGATGTCTTATATTCAGATAATTACTTGGTAGCATTACACATAACCGTAATGTTTATAGCCCTGGAATGAAAAACCCAACCTTCTGCTGCAAAGAAAAATACACTAGTATTTTTCTGTCTTTGTAAGGATACTGTTGTTTATTTTTGAATTTACTTTGACAAACCTCAAGCACATGAAGCTGTAAAAGCTCCAGCCTATATTATTTAAAATGAGGGTTAGCTAGAAGTTCAACATGAAATACGGTGAGATTATTCTGCCATGTTACTAAAAACCAATTAGAACAAACAGATTAAAACTGGACCACTTTTTCTGACTCCTCAAATTGGAGAAAAAGTTGCGAGAGAGATATATGGACATGGCAGTCTCGTCTACTAGTGAATAGCGTTGCCCTCCACTTACCTTTCCAGTCCACTCCTAACTATTCAAAGAAGTTTATTTTACTGTGTTTTCTGATAAACACACGTATTAGAATTCAGCTTTACAGATCAACGGGGGAAACTGCAGGGCACTGGAGAATGCATGGGTTGCCTAGCTTTTCATGTCCCACTCCCTATCCCTTTAAATGCTAGAATTATTCACCATAAATTTCCAATAGTCTGCAAAGTCCACTGTGTTGTTCATTATGGTTCTGATGGAATGCAAGGTGAGCAAGGAGTCTAATTTTTCTCATTTTGTAATTTTTTTCTCCCTCTCATTAGAAAGAAATTAAGTTCTGCTGTAAGGAATGTAGAAGAAAAAAAATGCAGAGTTGATCTGAGTGGTTTTATCCATATAACTTACAAGCTGATGGGTATACTTGCCTGAATCTACTGCAGTACAGCATACAAGCTATAACAATGAAAAATTTTTCTACAGAACAAACAGCACCAGATTGGAAGACAAAGGATGCATTAAACAACTATTTTATTTAGCTACCCATGGCCTGAGCTAATGTCACCTCACCCTGAGAGTATTTACCTAACATGATTCAAGCAATGGCAGTGCTGGATTAACAGGTGGGTTCAATGATCTTAGTGGTCTTTTCCAAATGAAATGATTCTATGATTCTATTATTTTTGTCCCCTCTTCCATCTCACCTGTGTATGCTTCAGAACTGAGTCCAAGGCTTACACTCACTGGCAAAATTCAATGACTTAATTCAACACATAAGCTCTCTCCTGCTCTAACAATTCATGATTTTTGTTGCATAGCTTTAGCCTGGCAGATTAAATCACAATTTTCTAGAAACATGGGCATGTTTCAATCCTACAGCCAAAGATGATGAAGCTAGAGAGACCATTATGATCTTTCAGTCTGGGCAGCTGTGTAACATAGAAAACAGACATACCTAAATTCAATTTTATTTACCAAAGTCTCAGCCTCCAAATATTGCAAATCTCTTTCCTTCACCCTTCTTTCACCCTTACTTCCATCCGTTTGAATATTGGCTTTTGATATGCACAATAGTAACTTAAATTAGTAGTAGAAACTTCTCTGCAGACACAAGCATTTCTTATGCAAGACTTATGGCTCCCAACTCTTGTCCATCTGATTTTTAAAGCCTGAGTTTAGTGATGTTCTGTGTGGTACGCAATTTAAGCTGTACTACAGGCCCATCAGCCTGACCTCAGTGCCTGGCAAGGTTAGGGAGCAGATCATCCTAAGTGCAATCACACAGCACCTACAGGATGGACAAGGGATCAGACCCAGCCAGCACGGGTTTAGGAAGGGAAGGTCCTGTCTGACCAACCTGATCTCCTTTTATGATCAGGTGACCCATCTGGTGGATGAGGGGAAGGCTGTGGATGTGGTCTACCTGGACTTCAGCAAAGCCTTTGACACCGTCTCCCACAGCATACTCCTGAAAAAGCTGACAGCCCAAGGCTTGGACAGGGGCACTCTGTGCTGGGTTAGGAACTGGCTGGAGAGCTGGGCCCAGAGAGTGGTGGTGAACGGTGCTGCATCCAGTTGGTGGCCGGTCACTAGCGGTGTCCCCCAGGGATCAGTGTTGGGCTCAGTTCTGTTTAATATCTTTATTGATGATTTAGATGAGGGGATTGAGTCCACCATCAGCAAGTTTGCAGATGACACTAAGTTGGGGGGGAGTGTTGATCAGCTGGAAGGCAGGAGGGCTCTACAGGACCTGGACAGGCTGGACAGTTGGGCTGATTCCAGCGGGATGAGATTCAACAAGGCCAAGTGCCGGGTCCTGCACTTTGGCCACAGCAACCCCCTGCAGCTCTACAGGCTGGGCACAGAGTGGCTGGAGAGCAGCCAGGCAGAAAGGGACCTGGGAGTTTGGATTGACAGGAAGCTGAACATGAGCCAGCAGTGTGCCCAGGTGGCCAAGAAGGCCAATGGCATCCTGGCCTGGATCAGGAACAGTGTGGCCAACAGGTCCGGGGAAGTGATTCTTCCCCTGTACTCAGCACTGGTGAGGCCACACCTCGAGTACTGTGTCCAGCTCTGGGCCCCTCAGTTCAGGAAGGATATTGAGGTGCTGGAGCAGGTCCAGAGAAGAGCAACAAGGCTGGTGAAGGGACTCGAGCACAAGTCCTACGAGGAGAGGCTGAGGGAGCTGGGGTTGTTCAGCCTGGAGAAGAGGAGGCTCAGGGGAGACCTCCTCACTCTCTCCAACTACCTGAAAGGAGGTTGTAGCCAGGTGGAGGTTGGTATCTTCTCCCAGGCAGCTATCAGTAAGACAAGAGGGCATGGTCTTAAGCTCTGCCAGGGGACGTTTAGGAATTAAGGAATTAATTAATTTAGGAATTAATTCTTTACACAGAGGGTAATCAGGCATTGGAATGGGCTGCCCAGGGAAGTGGTGGATTTTCCGTCCCTGGCTGTTTTTAAGATGAGACTGGATGTGGCACTGAGTGCCATGAACTAGTAACCACGGTGGTAGTGGATCAAGGGTTGAACCTGATGATCTCAGAGGTTCCTTCCAACCCAGCTGATTCTGTGATTCTCATCCAAGAACCATGAAGCCCATGGCACCAATCATGTACCATCACATTGTACATCATGCAGGGAAATCCACTCTCAGTGTGGAACGACCACAGAACAGGTATATTTGGACAGTTACATAGAGGTGGGACAGAGGTACCACCTTATACCCAAGTTCAAGTGTGATCATAGCACTGTAGTTCTGCTCAATACCAAGGCAATCATGAAAACACATCCTTAGCAATAAAGAAAGATGTTTCATGAAGCGGCAAATGAGCAAAGTGCATCTGCCAACACAGTAGTGCAAGACTGGCTCCTACTGCACCACCATGTGCATCATAGGTGGACTCTCAAAAAGACATTGTGTCTTCTCAAAAGTCAAGTGCTTTGGACTGAAGGCCAGACTTGGGCCTTCAAGTAAGTGTTTATGCTTAGCACAGTTAGAACAAAGAGGTGGAGAAGGTGAAAAAAGTGCATTCCATTAGTAGGACTTCTACACACAAACATCTCCAACAAGCATTTTATTTGGAGTCATTTTATTGCCACAAACACTCCTGAAGATATGGAACTGAGCCCATTCAACAGAGGGCCATGCATCCCATTAACAAGAAAGCCATAGCAATCAGTCACTTCAGAATTGCTGTCCCAGCTATCATCCCCACGGATTATAAAAAAAAGTAAGTTGACATGACAGGTTGCCTGGAGAAGCTGTGGATACTCCATCCCTGACAGTACTCAAAGCCAGGTTGGATGGATCCCTGAGCAATCTGGTCTAGTGGAAGGTGTCCTTGCCCAAGGCATGGAAATTGGAACTACATGATTTTTAAGGTCCCTTCCAACTCAAGCCATTCCATCATTCTACGACAAATCAGTCATGCAGCATGAAGCTGACTCACCACCAGGTGACACAAAGCTAATGACTGACTCTAAGTCAACAACAAAACATGAAAAATGCTGTGATCCTACAAAGAAAAAAAGCCTTAATATTTTTATTGCAAGCTCTTTCGTTGTCAAAGCACACAATAGCAACAGCACTAAAAATAGGTTTCTTACACCCTAACACAAATGTATATAAAGTATTTAATGTGTAAGAGAAGAGATTATTTCCTAAGAGAGTCCATTGAGTTATACAATTTCCTTCCTTTCAGCAAAATGAACTGTTACTAACAATTCAAATAAAAGAACAATTATTTATCTGTCATTCCACATTACCATGGCTTCAACTACAAATCTTTATACTAGTATCTTCATACATATTTCTGTTAACATACACACTGACAAACAACACACAGGTGACTAGGCAAAGCATGCAAAGACCTTCAACAGTGAGTTACATCCACTGAGGTACCAGTGAGGAATCACCCAATGCCTCATTGAGTTCAAGACAGGTAGGTACAAGAAAATCATGCTTGTTTCTAGTATAGTTTAAAAATTAATTTATACTAGTTATTCTCACGAAATCTCTGTATTGTAGAGAATACAAAACTACTGCTATTTTGGAAGTTCTCATTTCTGGGCTTCACTCGTGAAAAAGCTTAGTCAACCCAACACATTTGCTGACACCATCATCCCAAGGCCTTGCATGCCTAGCAGACTCAAGGGAAAATACACAATCTTGTGCTTCTCTGCAAAAATACTACTATACCATGGGGAAAAAACACACCCTACAGGAGCATACCATGTGCAACAACTACGTAGGCATAAATGCGAGTTTCCAAAGCACCAAATTAAAAGATGGTTCCCATGATTTTCCATTAGGTAGATTGCTTTGTAGTTGAAATATTCAGAGAAGGAAATAGACCAAAAAAGGAAAGGGAGGCTCAAAGTTGGATGCTGGAAGTCAAGCACATAATTTTAATATCAAATATTCAACAACTGTAAGCTGCTGGGAAGAAACTCAGCATCCCTAAAAACAAGCTATGCAGGTTCCCATCGCCATCTAAATTAGAGCATCTGATTCAAATATCATTATTTATAGAGTTCGATTTAACTGATCTGACCAAGACCAAAATAGGTCCCTTTATCAGATGTTGCACAAAAAGAGAGAATTCCCCACCCCACCACGAAACTATGTCCATTAGATGCTGCTTTATGTTTCCAGGCAGGGAAACACAGTACATGCAGCCCAGGTAGTAGCAGAGGAAGCCTGCTGGTGAGGGAATGGTCTAACCTAGCCTACCAAAATGCACTTCTGGAGAGGACAAGTCAAAGAAAGCACATGACTCGTCAGTGGGATTAAGTCAGATAACAAAGTTCAAACAGCACTAATTTTGATCCCCTTCATCTGCTCCTGCTCAGAGCAAGGTAACTCAAGCACCCAGATACACAGGGCTGCTAACAGAGTAAGCAAGCGCTGGTCTGCACACAAATTTACTTCTCATCACCAGAGGCTTCTCCCATTAAGACAGGTCTACACTAGATCCTGATGATGCATCCTGTGAAACACAGATATGAGTGGTTTTCCCAGCAGAGGCCCTTGACCTTAGCATGATTACAGTGATGGTGCTTTTTCAGTGAATTTTCTTTTGCTCATGAGGCTACTGGGTTTACTTGTTCCAGGGTTAGTACTGACCACGCAGCCAGAGAAGTGCTAGCACATCTGCGAAAATGTTTTTCCAGTCCTCTTGGGGCACACTTCAATCCAATTAAAACATGCACAAAAGTAATAAAACTCAAAAATTATTCCCTTGGTGCTGTGGGCTCCAGCAGTCCAAAGGTCTTTCAGTCTACTATAGTGCCAGCAACTTGAAGTCAAACCCTTTCCAATAGAGTTGTTTCAGCTATTTCCAAAATCACTTTCAGCTATTTCCAAAATCACTTGACCTTTTTTCATGTGCATTTGAGACGCAAACCACGCTGACTGGCCCAGGGTCCAAGACTTTTCTGCCCAGTTGCGAAGAAACTGAGAACAGCTTTACCCCCTAAAAAATCAGCACTTAACTGTAAGCACGTCCTTCTCCTCATAAAACTGCACTACTGCAGTGAAACCACTCAGCTACATCAGCTGAGGTTACAGTGGTAGCAGTGCCCACACAGAGATTTTTATTTTGGCTTTGCACAAACCACTTCCCAGAAAGTGTTCTGAAGAAAAGGAGGGGTGAGAAAGACAATCTCATTTCCAAATAATGGTGCAAAGCCTTGTCAACTCAGTGATCTCTGAAAGATGTTTTTAACCAGTGGAGAGACATCACCTTGGAATACAACACTACAGGCAGATGCTTCAAATAGGATACTGACCATAGAGAATACAGATTCCACAATTCAAGCTATTGAGGCACACACAGCAATCTGCCACTTAGGAAGGGCATAGGACACACTCCCAAAACACAAGGCAGTTTTAAATGTTAGTAAGAAACTACCACGTTGTCTAAAGATCTCAGAAGACAACACCACTGAGACAAGTTCAAGTAAACACTATGAACAACCACTGCGAGATCGCAGGGAAAAGAAGTGCATTCAAATCAGCAACCAGTAAATGTTTATTTCCAGTGGGAAGAGGCTGTCAGAAGTGGAGATTCTGGTTACTCCAGTGACCACACTCAACATGCTATGCTCACATCAGATATACAACTTTTACCCTACTGGATGCTCAACCTCACCAACCTTTGGCTAGATCCAGCCCACAGGGATGGCAACAGGAGTCTCTGGATAAACCCAACACGCATAGGTGAAAACACAGCACAAGTACTGCCCAGAGAACTGCTGCACATATGGCTGCTAAACTTAGTGGGAGCTGAAAAGTTCCTCTCAATTTGTAATGGGGCTTAGTCATTAGTATTTTCTATTAAGAAAAATGCTTATGTTCCCAGGACTATAGACCTGTTTCAGACTACCTACAATAAAAAAAGCTGCAATACTTCTCAAACAAAATACAAAAGCAAAGAGCACAGTTTGGGGGTGGTTTGAGTTTCTTTTTCTTTTTGACCCACAGACCTACTTTAAAACACGAAACAAGAAATGAATAACAGGCCTTTTAATACTAAAGTTATACTCCCAGAAACTAAGTTTTCCATGAGCTCAGAGACCAAACCACAGACACTTACGCTACCATGTATTTCAATATATTTGTAATGGATCCAAGATTCCTTAAAGTTCAAATTCCACTGTACTCCAAAGCAAGAGCTGGCTTTTTTTCAAGCCTCTTCGCAAACCTGTTATTCAATAATGAGCTTTCAAAACTATAGTAAAATTCACTGATCCCTTTATACTCATTATCCTGGCCTCTTGCTGTGCTTGCTCCTTTTAACGGATGGAGCAAGTATTAGCTTGATTTCCTACCACACATCAAGCTTTCAGCTGAGGTTAGTAATATACATCTCTAACAATTGATAAGATCTCTATTAATTTACTATTAAAAGCATAAAGCTAGAGATTTTATTTCTGCCTTGCATCTGACAGATAGTGAGAGCATACCTTACTTTCCTGACATGCTACAACTTTTGCATGTAGATGCAACTGATAAGAGGAATTCAAATCAAGGCAAAAACTCAGTTATCATAAAAGAACTGAGATTAATATATCCATTTGCATCCGTATGTAGAAGAAAAAAAATCACAAAGAAGTGCCCCAGTAATACTGCAGTCGATGCATAACAGAAGAAAGTTTTAAAACCTCAAGTTAACGAAAGCATATTTTGATGAAAACATTAAATTAAACCACATGCGTGTTCAAAATACAGCCTGATGAGAAAGTAAAGAAAAAAAATCCAAAACAGTTAAAAAATAATTTCATTGCTCCATCTTCCAGACTTATGAGGCCTTACACATTCAGATCCGAATAGTCAGGCGTGAATTCAGATGAAGGAGCATAAAGGAATTGCTGCTGACAGATCACGGAAGTCCCACTACTCTGGGTGACTTTGAACTCAGCAGAGATAAAGAGACAATGTTGCAAGATGTTTGCTGTTGGCAAACCTGTGCTAACACAGACACTTAAGTGCTTTTCCATTAGTAGAACTGCAATTTTTTTTGTTTAGCAGAAATACTCTTTTGTCTAACAAAAATACAGATCACTTCTTAAGTTTCATAATTGGAAATCAGCAAATAGCATTCCCAAACTCATTTCTGCCTCACCAAGCATCCTGTGGTGCCCTTGGCTGAAAGCAACAGTCAGAACCTGCCACCTACACAAATGCTGGAAAAAGTTAAAATCACCAACACAAGGAACCTGGCACTATCTCTCTAAACCTAAGGAACTCCTCTCCTGCAAGCCCACAGGAACAACAGCCAGCCCCTCTGACAACACATATAGCCATACAGCATTTTGCATGTTCCTGTAAAAGAAAATGCCAGCGAGGCACTTGCTCCTTACAAGCACAGCTGCTGTCAGGGCTGGCTACAGGAGTCCCAGACATCCTCACTGCTGCAGCTCACCGTATCTGACCGCAACTCAAGGAGATGCCACCCCAAACCTGTCGTGAGTTTTCCAATTGTTCTGACGCTACGAGTTTGTCACTTTTGCTTTTATGCACTACTTGGTACAATGTAACAAATGGATGAGGATCTGCACGTGTTACTGCTCTGCAGTAAACATAAAGCAGCAGTAGCTGATGCATGCATTTACTTATATTAAATACGTGGTTTTAAGCACTCAAATGTCTTCAGAGAGTGAAAAAGAATCACCACAATCATTTCCAGAAATCCCCCCTACAAGGGCAAGTCTGAGCCTATCAGTACCCATCAAGCTCATTTTAAATAAACATAACAGCTCCCACAAAATTTGTTTATTGAAATTAACTGCAGGGCTGGAGATAAGTTTGGTTTATTTTCTGCAGTAAATTGCAAAGCCAGAGCTGTGTGCTGGAACTTTTAAACAAAGCGCTGGAGTCAGCAGGACCTGAGGTTCTACCCAACCACTGATTCACCACCTGACCTTGAAGAAGTCCATCACCTCATCATAAATCTGCTGGCCCAGCTGTGAAACTGGATGAAAGCAGGACTACCCTACAAAATACATGCTGCGACTAGTTTGGCCTTCTCTTAAATAAACATAACGCCCCCTCAAAACAAACCCTACGAACCAAACAGTGTGTTTTTTTCTGTATACAAAGCACTTTGTACTGTACAAAAACAGAGTGCTTTACCAAGTGGGCGGGAAATGGATGTAAATATTTACACATGTACTGCAAAGAGCTGTTACTCACTCTAGGGATGTGTATTTTGGTAGCTGCATAATTCAAGAACTACATCAGCACAGTGGGGGTGCTTCACTAGACAGAAATAACACGCTGGTCTCCGGAAAGCATGCATTATGCTAAGAAGGGCAAAGAAAAAAACTGACATAAAGGGGACAGCTCCTGCCAGACTGGAAACTAAATTAGCTTCAAATGAAACAGAGATTCAACAAAACTACAAGTGCTCAGAGCTTAATTACAGGAGTAGATGAAATTACTAGCTTAGCATCCAGATTTTTGTTCCATTTTTCCATCATCTCACAAACTCTTCCAAAAGGCAAGTGTATTTTGGACTGGTAAGTAAGCCTGGAAGCACAGAGGGTAGCTATTTCTCCTTATGCTCGATTGCCCCTTACGCCTGCCAAGAAGAAAAGTTAGTGCTAAGATGGGGAGGAGAAGGGTCACCTCAGCCAGTAATTCAGCTGCTTCTGTTGTGTCCTGGTGCAAATACAGGATCTGCTACTTTACAAACCTCCATAGTCCATTCAGAGTTGACACTTCTGCTACAGTATTTAGATCAGTGACACATAATCCCAAACGCAAATTAAAAACAGATTTAAAATATGTGCTATGTAAGGGAATGAGGCTGACTGGATTCCCGTTCACATGGTGAAGTCTGGCTCCATTAACTCATGGGTCCTAAAAACTCAAATACCATTTAACAGTGTTGAAAAAATCTGGACCCAGATTCCAAAAGCTTCCTTATAAGTTACTTTCATCTTCCATTATAAAAATTAATCTGTCCATTCAGAAATTTCTAGAGAAAAGAGAATGGGCTACTGTTTCCCATGGTTATCACTTCAAAGATGAGTTTGTTTTACAAGCACCACTGTTGTAATGCTTGTCCACTACAAATTAGAAAACTAGGTTTTCTAATCAATTGCCGTATAAAAAGACATTTCTTTCCATTTTCATACATAAATAGAGGAAACATTGCTTGTAACTGCAACCTTGAACCACATCTGATAAGGTGCTTAGTATTTACATAATGTCCACACTAAAACTGATAAGTACATCACGTTGTGCACAGGTTAAAAGTTATGCAAAAAATGCATGACTCGAGAGCAGCCTCAGCAACTCTGAATCTCTGTGGTGTCTGAATCTTCGTCTACTTCAAGCTGCCTAATCTGCTTTAAGGACATCAGGTACAGAAAACTGTTTGTTCAGCTTGTGGAGAGTCAGATTTAAGGATTTCATATTCAAACAGCACTGACTCAAGTAGTGATATTGGTTCAAGGACTTTTTAAAGTGCAAGTGCAGAGCTTATCAATACCACAAAGTGAATACTACTCTATTTGATGGTGTTATCTTTAACCAAGGCCTTGGGCTTTGCTTTAATGGAGCACCAGTGTGACACTATAACTGAAAAATCAAGGCTTCACTCAGAAAAATTCTGTAGGCTCCTGTTGTCCACCATTTCTTCTACAGAAATGGACCTGCACGTGATGCTGAGTAAACACATTTTACGTCCAGTGCTTTTAGGAAACGGTACATGTATACATCTGTGTGAGCACCAACACACCCATTTCCCCACCTCATCATATACACAACATATGTACACATTACAATACTTTCCAGAAGAGCTGTATTAATCTACTTAGAGGCATTAAGATACTGCATTGTGTTGCAATAGCTCTGCTCATTTCTGAAAGCATTTGAATAAATGCATTTGATACATACACTGGGCATGCCTGGGATTAACAGAGATCAGCAACTAATTTGGAGTAATTGAATATGCATAGCAGTCCCTGGTCCGATCTGTTAACACAATCATTAACTATCAATATAGGGCAAGCATTTTTAAAAATGCTCAGGGAAACAACTCAGAAGAAAACTAAGGGTGCTTAAAAAAATGTGGACCCCCTAGCAGCCTTCTGTTTCTTGGCCTTCCCTTCACCTGCACAGGCTTTGCTGGATGCAGCCCCTGCCCCATCAAGAGTTTTGTACACGTACAAACTCGGTGCAGCAGTCACATTCTCCTTAGAAGTACATGCTCATGTGCTGTACTAACCAAGCCTTTGTCACGCTTCTATTGCTTTCCTGATCATACTGCTCTCTTTTCTGCCCCACTAAGGACATGTGAAAAACATTAACATATTTCAAATGCCTACCAGACCTTGAAGTATCCTTGTAAGAAATTTACATTTCCTGGTCAAATCTTGTGGTGACAGAAACCCTCTGTAATTGCATTTAAGCAAATAATGATACACAGATAATGCCAATGAGTTCTAGCCATTAGATTTCAATGTATATTGAATGCCTGACTGAAAGCAGCATTAATAATAGAATGGATTTTATTATTTACTTCTAATTAGAACTCCTTGCTGATGCAAGTGAAAAAAATGCACATTCAAAAGAGAAATAATCACCAGTAAAACACATATAATTATTTTCATTATAGGTTTGTGTCACTTCCAGCTATTAAGTGCTCCCTTCCCAAATCTGTTTCCCAATAGCTTACAATTCTGCTACACATAGAAAGCTTCATATGAAGCATTCAGTGGAAGGTACACATCTTGCTAGTAATGCATATATTTTCAAAGGAGCTTATTTTATCACCATAGGCAAAACATTATTCGTCTCATTCAGGCTAACAACAACTGCTGATATGTGAACACTCTATGAGACCATTTATTGGAGAAGGCAAGTTTAATTTAAAAAGGGAAGAATCATTTCCAAGAGGCAAGATTTTATCTTTCCTGTAAAAGTCATCATCTGTACAAAGTTACAAATCACTGGAGAAAAATCCCACAGTGAGTGTTCAGTAGAGCCTCAGACATTTAGCAGCCAAACACCTTGGGAAAGCCTGCCCTACTCTTGGCGTGCTTTAGCTGCTGCTGAGCAAGACCTCCTGGAGCTTCCCTTGGCAGCTCCGACAGGCCGCTATTTATGCTAACCCTGACCACAGTGTGCAGAAGGAGGACAAGAGGAACACCTGACTCCTGTGCTCCTTGTGAGCTGAAAAAGGCTTGATGAGGTTTTGTGCTCTGTTGAGGTTTCCTGGGTTTGCAGTGAGGTCCTTGATGCCAGGGCTGGCACTGCCCTGCGTCCCTTGGCCGTCCTACTCCTGGCTGGGCGGTGCCTTGTCATCAACCCACCCGGAGGGCCCCTGTAGTCCCAGCCCCCAGGAGCTACAAGCTCTCCTTGTGCCCTGACATGCCGGTGCGTGTGCACAGGTACTTGTCTGTCAGAGAGAAAAGCAGATGCAAACGGGAGCCAGGCTGCAAGGATGAATGTTACGGGAAGCGAAGCTGAAGCAGAAGCTCAGAGAGACCAAAAAAGTAAAAGCACAGGAGCCTATGCATGAGAGACAGGACAAAGGGCAGGAGGAGGCATTAAAAAAACAAACAAACAAAACAGAAAAAACAACCAGAAAAAGAAGACTACTAGGTTGCTTTGAAGTAGCACACTCTACTTCCACCCTCATATATACACATCCCTGTAACCCTACAACATCCAGAAGCTGCTCAAAGCTGATTGATGCTGCTTCCCCCCGTACAGGCCCTCCCCTCTCCCGTGTGTGCCACAACCACCCAACTGCAGAGGGGTAGCATGCTGCTTTTTCTACAGTGCAAAAAGAGGTCCTGCAGCATTTCTGAACTCTTCATGGTTTTACTTTGCAACACACAGGGGTTTTCTCCATGTACATTTTATGATTGTCCTTGGTTAAGTCAGCTTGGGTAGAAAAATCTCCTTAAATCGTCTCTCAGCTCCATCATGTGTATGCTAAACAGGACCCGGCTTGTTTTACAAAATAAAGAGCGCTGGATGAGGAGAAGGCACATGACCTACACTAACATTTTCTTCCCCTGGTTTAGCATAAATAAAAGCACCACTATGAAAGAGCACTTAAAGTTCTTTTTGCAGCTAACATTGAAAGACTTTATTATCACACTGCATAAATGCTTTAGGGGAAATCTTGCTCTGATAGTGTTCTCATGAGAAAACTTGATGCTTTCAAACAAGTCACTTTGAAATGTTCAAGAATACAAATGTCATGAGGCTCCCAAAAGTACAATGATACATCTTATCCCACTTGGAAGCTCCTGTGCTGCCTACTAAAAGAACCTGAAGCTCTGCAAGAAGTACTGCATCTTTTAAACAGAAGATTTCAGACATCAAGCCTTGAAAGTGATCTGGCACCAAAACGCCAGTCTGATTGCTCAGATTTAGTTTGTGTAAAGTTAACTTGTGCAGTGAAGGGTACCTGGAGCTGCAGAAGATTCCTCTTTGTTTCTGTGTTTCTTGTGTACACAGAGATAACACAGACTTTAGGAACTACTCGAGTGACCACAGGACAGGGGAAAGATGGAACCAGTACCGTGCAGCCAGAGGCACTGCAGCCTTCCCCAGAGGACCTGCCAGCGGACACAGTCTCTTTCCCTACATATCCACCACCACACCTCGCCATAACTGCTAAGCTAAGCAGGCTGGGACCACCAGCACACCTAACGCAGTACCCTCCACACCTGTCCAATGGCTACACTTTTTAAACTATTCAAATTACTTCAAACAGTAATGACAAAAGGGATTTTTTACAGCTCATGCCCCCAGGTGCAGTACTCAGTCTCTGATGGAGAAGTAGGGCGGGACTGGGACATGACTCTGCTGAACAGTGGCTCCCAGGTGGCTAACTGTAACGGAGAGAGAGGGTGGCCTCTGCTCACCATTATCAATACTTTCTTAAATGGTGCTGGTACATGCACTAGCATTTTCTCAGAAGCCCTCATTGTGTAAAATCTTGTCCAGAATTACCTGGTAATTTGACTTTTTAATTTAAAAAATAAATAATAATGAATATTAAAAAAAATAATAGGGCATTGTATACCACTTGGGTTTTGCTCGACTCTGGTCTTCTCCAAGTAAAAATCTCAGTGTCAATCCACCATTTACATGTCCTGTAAGGTACAAAAGCTCACCAGAGTAAAACTGAGCAGTGCCTTGCTGCAGAGAAAGTATCCCAGCACGTAATCGTGCTTAACCTAAACCATATGTTCCTAAAAACAACAACAATGCTGAACAATGAGACCAGCCTCACATCCAAGGGAATTTAGGAACAAGGGAACAACTGAAGTGACAAGCTTGTTCATTGCGAAGCTACAGATTCATTGTTGTCGTCGTTTTTTGGCACGGTGCAGCCTGAATTCCTTCCCATGTTTTGTGAACAGCTGAACTGTGTTCCCTTACAAAGGAAATTAATATGGCAGCCTGTGTACATCTGCTTTAATCTTAAAACAAAAGCAGTTTTGCTATCTTTAGTACAAGCATAATAAAGGCACCAAAAAAGACAGATGGTTTGGATTTTCTTTGCAGAAAGCAAGAAAGAAGACTGACATCTCAACTGTTTACGTAGCCACAACCCATTACTTGGCCACAGCAAACCAAGTGGGGACACAGAAAGTACCTCTTTGTCAGCATCTCAGATGCGGACTGCTTTCAGTCGGGTCTTATAAAAAGCATAAAACAACTCTGCTCACAGATAAATGCTTTTGTTTATAGAGATTTAATTTATATTGTTAGGAAAACACTTAACAACGGGCACATTAATGCCAAACAAATTAATTTCAGTAAAGCTAAAGCAAACACTACCATTATGTTTAGGCAGCACAGAACAAAACCCTTGAAAACCCAACATTAAAGGAGTTATTTATGGTCATTGCTCAGCCCTCCTGCCCCCATCATTTGTGCATTAGAAATCTCCAGGCTGCTCACTTGCAAACACCCTGACTTCTGACACTCATAGACAGAAAGTTCATTTTGCAGGAATAGTACAGTCACTTTGGTCTGGCAGTCGAGGTAGTTTTTTGGGATTTGTTTTTAGCGTTTTGTTTTGCTTTGGTGATTTTTTTACAATTCAACCTTTCTTTTAAAATATCTCACTTCAGGATCAAAACTTTCCCCTTCCTGAAATCAATCAAACTGATACTGGTTTTGGCAGAAAGGCAAGTAACAGGAAAAAAGAAAGCACAGCACGTCCAACATATATGAGAAGTACTTCATAACTTGCTCTGTATTTTTTATGTAATAAATACATAGTTAAAGGAAAATCACATATAAAAAGAGGCTTTTCTCTTTTAACAAACATTCAGAGAATGGTAGTCATGTAAAAATATCCTTCCTGATATATAGCAGATAAAAAAGATAAGCTGAATTAGCTCCTGAATTAGGGGGGATGAAAGTTCTCTGCTACAGATATTGCTTCCTTTAGCACAATGAAATGCCTTTTTCAATATTGTGATGCTATAACAATCAAAGTGTTGGTAAATTTAGGAGACCCAAACTAATGATTTTTCCAATTAGCAAGTACTTAAGAAGTAAAAGAAGATGGCACACATGGAAAAAACCCCAAACCCTTGTTCAAATGAGTGCTTCCACTTGAACCAGTGCTCCAACACTGTACTGACAAGTAACATTTGCGGTTTTGAAGCAGCATTTCCATTAAGAAAAATGTTTGCTGAAAGGCCCTACAGTTGCATTAAATCCTTAAGAGGCACGGGGAGGCTTTTGTTTAGTGCAGTTATGCTCCATTAAATACTTCATAGGAGGGATGGGGTGACACAGCTCAGTGGACCTGTGGGACACGTGGGCTTGCAGGACACGTGTGGCCTCTGAAGCCACGTTTGCTTCACTGGCGTCTTTCTTCAAAGCGCAGGGGAAGGAGCCAGCATGCGCAAGCAGGGCACAGCCACCCCTCCTTGCAGTTCTTTCCAGGTGATGCCCCCCAGGTTGAGGTACCAGAGACCGCCTGGGACAGTGCAAGTGCAGGCTGTGCAAGGCGGGGAGGTCAGCCTCCCTTAGGATGCTCCCAGTGGAAGCTGCCGGAGCCCAGCTCACATCTGTCACGAGCTCTGTTTACAGGTGCGTCAACAGATGCTTGCAGCGAGAGTCACTGAACTCTGACATCCCAAATAAAGATGTAAACACTTCTCCACAGAAGATAAATCCTGAGCATTAAAAGGCGCTCTGGCTGACTTCTGGCCCTCTCCAACTCCACGCCATCCCCCAAATGCAAAACTCCCATACACATCCCTTAAAAACAACAGCAATAAAAAGACCCAAAGCACAAAAGAAATCGCCAAGAAACCAACATACTAATAGCCACAGCACCAAGCTTCTTTAGGTATGCTAGAAATAATCGGTAGAATTATTACAAGTAAGCCAAATATAACTAACTGCAGAATAAAATTAACTTTACAGTGTTTAGACAGATGGAATCTGATTTCCTGCTGTAAAGCTGCTGAATTTGGCATTGACCCTGAGCCCCAAAGGCTCTGCTGCCCAAAAAATACACGAGCTACCCAATGTCTGGAGTCGGTAGTCACTACTCTTCATAAGCACCATTAAATTAAAAAGCATGGAAGTCTTCATAAATAAAGTTTGCAGGAAGAGATGGATTCATTTAATGCTAAGAGCAGCCAAGACCAAAGCCCACTGCATGTATCTGTATATTTTCTTAAGAGGCTGTATATACAAGGGAGCATACAAAGGTCTTCTTTAAAATGCTCCCTTGTAAGGGTGTATTTCAAGGGTAATAGATATTGAATTCAGGAAAATGTCCAAAAAAACACTGTTTGGAAATATTTTTGGGTCTTCACGTGGAAGAGCTAGAAGCAAGCATGACGCTTTTCAATGTTAACTAAGAAAATCCTTGTCCAGAAGGATTTACTTCTCCAGTGCCTGATCCTATGAACTATGGATGCAGCCAAACACAGCATTTACTGATAAACAGTCCTACTGACTTCAGTAACTTAAGCCAAGTAACTTCAGTGGTGTTATTCATGCCCTGTGAATATGAACGGAAGACTCTTGTTTAAAAGGGCTCCTCACAGCAGCAAAGGCTAGCACAAGAGAGTCCCAAGCAAGGGTGAGAAAGGACATAAGGCAAAGAAAAGAGTCCTTATGAGAAGTGCTTAGCCATTACCTACAGGTTTGAGATTTTTTTTTTTTTAATTTTAAACCAAAAATGAGGAAAAACATGAACTCTCCTGGTATAACCACATGGTAACTTCAACATAATCCTATTGTTAACGCTAAAATCAAACAAAAGGAAACCTCCCAAACTAAGCAAAACAGAAAAAACAAACCCCAAACCTCAAACAAAGCCCAGGTCTAACTTTTCTGAATGAGGTCACGATGAGAAACTCTCCCAGCTTTCAAACCAGAAATTAAAAAAAGTGAAAGCCTCCATGGGAAACATACTTGAGCTGTGTTTAACAAGGAACATCTGTAGTCTTCCAGTTCCTGAGATGCAGAAATTCCGCAGAAGAGCCACAATAAATTAAACACACAGGAAAAAATACTTTTGTTGCTGACCAAACCATTTACAGGTGCCTCTGATTTGAAGCTAAGGATATGGAGCTCCACTCTGTTTGCTGACATAACACCATGCCGTGAAGGACTTCTTTGTAAATAAAGTTCACAGAAAGCTGGTTTAACTGACACAGTCTTTACTGGTGAAATATGACATCTGTTTTTAAAGAGCCTACATTTTTTGGATATTATCGTTCAGCTTCTTCTTATAACATTTGATGTAAAAGTTCCTCTCAGTTAGCTAAGCCAGTATGCGATTTCAGTGTCAGACTGAGGACAGTTTGGAGCAATTGATTCAACTTCTACTTCTCCCTGGATGAGTTTCTTCAGAGCAGATTTCCCCTACACACACATACATGTTATGTCTTACATATATATGTTTTTCCTTGCAAGGGAAGGGGCATTATTAAAAATGTGTGCTCTTAGGTGCTTTTCTGAAAGTCCCCAATTCTCAAAGGCTTAACACCAACCACCATGATTACATTAATAAAAATAAAAACCTGACACACTGACTATATTTATTGGTGTTACTTTTACATATATTTGGACGTACAAACAGAAGAA
This sequence comes from Neopelma chrysocephalum, assembly GCF_003984885.1. Classification (NCBI taxonomy): domain Eukaryota; kingdom Metazoa; phylum Chordata; class Aves; order Passeriformes; family Pipridae; genus Neopelma; species Neopelma chrysocephalum. Next base: position 21,328,923 of record NW_020897690.1, read on the forward strand.
AAAGTAGAGAGTCCTAATTAGGAGAGAAGAAAAATGTTCTTGAAATCAATGCCATGCAACTTAACACGGGTCTTGAGAGATTTCATTTCCTCAAGCTTTTTGTATTTGCTGTCTATGCTTCCACTGCAGACAGTTTCACATGTGTCTGTACAAGTCAAGAGCACAATGTAGTCCTCTTTTTATCTGAAATAAAGTTCACATTATTCAGGAGAAAAAAAGAGAGAAACTGGAAAGAGGTTTTTTCTCAACGGAACCACTGATTACTGAACATACACAAGTAAGGCATTTCAAACAAAGCACACAGTGACAGCAGGGCTTTTAGGGTTTTATTTAAACATTCACTTGAGTACTTTATAAGCTTACACAACTTCATTAAAAACACCATAAGACAATGAGGAAACATCTGCTTTACTGTCAATAAAACCCTTAAGAAAGATTTTAACCCTAAAAACAGATGTAGCGAAAATACAATAACTGTAATGTCATCTTATATACTAACATATGTCTATACACACAAGGAAAGATTAGGACTTACTTTTTCAAGTCTAAGTGTTCACAGACTTCACTGACATACTTTTTATGCATATTCATAGACATGATGTTTCCAAAATATCAGGGACAAAGTCCTTCACCAGTTGTCTGCACACTAATGGAACAAAAAGCAAACAACACAACCCACCCACCCATCAACCAGCAAATGAGTTCAGCATCTTCTCTTCTGGAAAGCATGTGGCTTGTGCTTATAAAGAGAAAAACATTTACAATGTGAATTGTCTGCGCATCGTAACTTTTCAAGTCATTGCGGACTCTTTGTTTTGAAGGCCAGTCTGCAGAAAGCTTTTAAGAGGTACTCCAGAGCCAGCTGCAGCCTGACATTGTTACCGTGTGCTGAGAGAGGTTACATCTTTCATCTCCCGCTCCTTTATCATGGGCCAGGGTGCTGAAACACACACCTGATGTACTCTTCTCCTCCCTGCATTTAATGAGGCTTTCATCTACCTCCATATCGTGCCACGTTTCTCTTATTTTCATAAAGAGCTAAGACTTTTTCATAGCTATTTGCTCAGGGAAATCCAAACTTACAACGTGAAATTCCCCATTTTAGTAAACTATATCCTACGTATCAGATATTCCACGCAGCCTATCAAATCAGCTAGTTCTCATACAGAAGGTGACAACAGCAGAAGGCAGTATCACAGTTGCCTTTAATGACAATTAGCAATTGGATTGTTAATCGAAGCATTCAGGCAACACAAGAACACTCAAGGAGGAATTATATAACCATGTGATTAACCAGAAATTGCTATGCAACTTGCTAAAATATTGTTATATAATTCTAACCTCACACTGGGTAGGATTCCCTACAACCACTCCTTCAGCATACAATATGCTGCTAGAGGGTTTTGTGGCAAATTTATTTCCTCCACTCGCAACAGAACACAAAGAAAAAATGAAGAAGTAATATACTGTGCTATGAAATTTTCATTATTCTGCAAACTGATATTGGTAAAAACTTGAAGGCCAAACTCATAAAAGTAAAACCTGAGCCCAGCTCTGGCAATACACCTTCCTAGACCCACTGTCCTGTCAATCACATCTTCAGAAGTCAAGGAAAATGCTCAGTAAAAAGGTGAGAAGTGCAAAGTCTAGTAGAAGCTACTGAATCAGAGAAGATGGATAACAAAGCTGTGGTTTGATAAGGTCCCAATGCTTTCATCAGTTTGCCATTAGTCTTGAACATGAGCTCCAGCTGTCAAAATGATCTGGGAACCAATACCCCAACCACTTCAAACTGCAAACCTACTGAGGCTGCACTCGATCCCACTGCCTATCTCACTGATGAAGATTATAAACAGTCCTGGTCCCAGTACAGACCCCTGACAGATACCACTTGCCACCGATCTCCATCTAGATATTGAGCTGTTGACTACTACCATCTGGATGCAGCCATCTGACCAATTCCTCAACCGCCAAACAGTTCCTCCATCAAATCCATACCTCTCCAATTTAGAGAGAAGGATGTTGTGGGGGACCGTGTCAAATGCTTTAACAAGTCCAGATAGATGACATCCGTAGCCCTTCCTTTGTTCACTTCATCATTTTCCTCCTTCACTGCTAGGAGAGCAGCAATTTAACCGTGAGTACATTATATCTTGCTCATCAAAAGCCCCTTTGCAACACTGTCTGGTTCCTTTCCTGCCTGCAGAAAGGCATGTAAAGAAAGTAAGGGTTCTCTGGCCCTGAAAGACATGCTTTAATTTTTTTGGCCATGTGCCAGCCCCCACTTTCTGTTACTGTAAGGGAATACAACCATGGAGAGGCCACCTCTCTCCAGTAAACTACATAATCACTGACCTATGTGGAACAAGGCTCTCACACCCAGCAGCATTGCTTCAGCTTTGTCAGACACAATCATAGCAACTGACAGGCAACAGAACAAACTATTAAAACCAAGTTGCACATTCAGGTCACACAAAATGAATATTTTATTCACAAGGCTTTTAGTTTCCCCTATGCCTCCCCTCAAGGAGAAGATACAGGGTTCCACAGCCAGTGTCACTACCATAACTTTGAGTTTTTTGACAATGGTATGTCCTGTGCAGCTCCAGGCATGCTGGCATCAGATGGGACTCACCTTTCTCAGTGAGGGAGGAGAGTCTTTTCTCAGGAACTAGGGAGACTCATTGGCAGGGCTTTAACCTAGATATGATGGGGGAGGGGGACAGTATCACAATCATCTTTGAGAGGTCATGGAGATCAGGGGAGGTGTCTGAGGACTGGAAGAAAGCAAATGTCACTCCAGTCTTCAAAAAGGGCAAGAAGAAGGAACTGGGGAACTACCAGCCAGTCAGCCTCACCTTAATCCCTGTAAAGGTGAGGAAGTGCATCACTCTGGAGGCCATCTCTCTACCCACATGGAGGATAAGAAGGTGATCAGGAGTAGTCAGCATGCCTTCAAGTTAAATCATTTTTGACCAACCTGATTGCCTTCTATGATGATATAACTACCTGGATGGACAAGGGAAGAATAGTTGATATTGCCTATCTCTACTTCAGCAAGGCTTTCAACACTGTCTCTCATGAAATCCTCATAGGTAAACTCAAGAACTGTAGGTTGGATGAGTGAACAGTGGGATGGATTGAGAACTGGCTGAGTGGCAGATCCCTGAGGGTCATCATCAGTGGTATAGAGTCTAGTTGGAGGTCTGTCACTGGTGGTGTGCCCCAGGGTTCTATATTGGGCCCAGTGTTGTTTAACTTGTTCCTCAATTACTTGGATGAGGGAGTAGAGTGTCTCCTCAGCAAGTCTGCTGATGATACAAAACTAGAAGGACTGGCTGACACCTGAGGGCTGTGTGGTCCTTCGGAGGGACCTCGATAGGTGGGAAAGATGGGCAGAGAATATTCTGAACTTCAACAAGGGTAAATGCAGGGTCTTGCACCTGGGGAGGAATAACCCCATACACCAGTACAGGCTTTGGGCTGACCTACTGGAAAGCTGTGCTGTGGAGAAGGACCTGGGTGTCCTAGTGGACAACAAGGTGTTCATGAACCAGCAGTGTGTCCCGGTGGCCAAGAAGGTCAACAGAATCCTGGGATGCATTAGAAAGAGCATTCCCAGCAGGTTAAGGGAGGTAATCCTGCCCCTCTATTCAGCCTTGGTGAAGCCACATTTGGGGTACTGTGTCCAGTTCTGGGCTCCCCAGTACAAGACACACATGGAGCTCTCGGAGCAGGTCCAGCAGAGAGCTACTAAGTTGGTAAAGGGTCTGGAGAATCCCTCTTATGATGAAAGGCTGAGGGAGCTGGGCCTGTTCAGCCTCAAGAAGAGGCAACTGAGAGGGGACCCATTAATGTCTATAAATATCTAAAGGGTGGATGCCAAGAGGATGGAGCCAGGCTCTTCTCAGTGGTGCCAAACAATAGAACAAGAGGAAACGGGCAGGTGCACAGGAAGTTCCACCTAAACACAAGGAAAAATTTTACTGTGCAGGTGACTGTGCACTGGAACAGGTTGCCCAGAGAGGTTGTGGAGTTTCCCTCACTGGAGATATTCAAGAACCATCTGGATGCAATTCTGTGCCACATGCTCTAGGAAGACCCTGCTTGAGCAGAGAGTTTGGACCCGATGACCCACGGTGCCCCTTCCAACCTGACCAATTCTGTGATTCTCTGAAAAGCTTGTTACAGGAAAGGCAAAAAGGACAAAACATAGAGGAGCAGTGTCCATACCTGACCATAATCTGTCCTGAATACGACAACTCCTTCTGCACACGAATGAACAGTACTGGGATAATGCTGATTATTTTCTCGCAGCCAGACCCGAGACCCCTGCAATAAACAAAAGACAATTATAGATGACATAACAGAAAACTGGAAAAATAATTTCACTCAATATTTTCCTTTGGAAATACTTATCAAATAATAGGAGAGAAAGTGAGAGCAAAATCCAAATAAACAAGTGAAAGAAATAAAATAAAATAATCTTTTAGCAAGTTGGTTTCTGCTCAATCAGTAAATACAGAAGAACTACACTGAAGTGTCTTTTTTTTTTTTGTACAAGTTCCTCAATGCCAGCAAGAGCAGCTGGAGCCAATTCTCTGATTCTCTTAGTCATGTGCCTCATGTTAGCACACGTAAAATTACAGAGCGGTGTTGAATTTACACACAATTTAAAAGATCTTCCCCGAAGCCAGCTGGCTCCCTCCCTGTTTATTTTCAGCCTCTGTCAGGCACTCACAGCACTGCCATCTTTCACCTCTTTTCTAAAAACTACTTTGCCCTTTACAGGGTTCTCCTCTCTTGCCTGCACTACAATGCAGAGGATTAAAAAAACCCAACTGGTAGCAAGCAGGATTACAAAAGAACTGATATTTGCTTTTTGGACGTGAGGAGGCATTGGAAACACTATCAGTGAGACACCCAAATCAGTCTAGTACAGCAGGCAGAGCTTAATGTTGCATCTACCACCTGGCTGGTAGATGCAGCATTAGGAAAACAGAAATATCCAGCACTGAGAACAAGATAGGAGGACCACAGCTCATGCTGCAGCTGCAGAAAAAGCCACTCAAGCTGCTCCCGCGTAGGAGAAGTTCTTAACTGGTATGAAAACATTGAGCAGCAGCAACCCATGGTCTGATCTCCAACCCAAACTATACTCCCATTCTCTACAGACAGCTGGCTCCATATCAGAATGACAATATTTTATTGGCATTCAGAGAACAGAGATTTTTTTTCACCAGAGAAGTCAAATTATCTCCTAAAGAAAAAGTAAATGGGTGGTGAAAAAGTGCTGGGATATAGCCTGATAATCATAAGGTTGTGACTTTGGGTGTACAATCACCAAAAAAACCCAAGTAAAATAATTTTGCATGCTAGCATCCAAAGGCTGTCCTTGCCTGAATTTCTAAACACAGAAACTAGACCTACAGCCTTGTTAAGGCGGGGGGGGGGGGACAGAGTCCTGATTAACAATCAAGACAAACACAGCTTTTTATTTTTATTGCATATTTAAGGCAAGTGGCCTGTGAATCTACCATGGACTTCAGCCACATTACAAGTTACATATGCTTTAGATAATGCTGAATAAACATTATTCTTCTTTCTATGATGGGACAACAACAGCACTGAGACACACAATAATGTTCATGTCCCTTCATTGTCTTTCTGGTCCTTTGTTGGGCCCTATTCAGTATGTCCATATCTCTCCTACGCTGGGGAGCCCACAACTGGACACAGCATTCCAGGTGTGGCCTCACCAGAGCTGAGCAAAGGAGTAGGATCGCCTCCTTCAACCTGCTGGCAACCCTTTACTAACATGTCCAACAGTGATGCCTATAGAAACTTCATGAGATGCAATACTCCTGAGTTAACACGGGACACCAGAAGAAAGAATCTTCAGCCCATCAAACAATCTCATTCTATCTGACAACCTCTGTTTCATGTTTGAATATTTTGCTTTTATTAGTGGGATTATTCTGGCACAAAATGGAAGAACTACAAGATTGTTCAGATCACAGAAAATTTTTACTTCACTGGTCTTTTTTGCCTCAACCTAATAATCCCACAGAAGCAAGGCACAGCAAAGCTTTTCCCCCACAGTAAATAGCCAGTTTTGTTCACAAATTGTAATGGGTTTAATGATGGTGGCTACTATCACCATCAAGCTCTGGAGACATGATGGCTTAAGGGGGGGATGCACGTATTACTGTCACCCCAAGCAGCAAAGAGAATTCAGTCCCAGTCTTCCCATCACACAGAGAAATGCTTTTGCCAGCCTGCTGCTGGGCACTAAATGTCTTTATCAGCCAGTCTCCACCTTCTCATCCTAGGTGAGCTCAATCTATCTAAATGGATAAACAGCAAAAAAGCCTATTTATCAAAATGCAGTCAAGTTCTTCAAGTCCTTCAGGACAACAAACCCCATTATTCCACTGGTTTATTATTTGCCAGCATCTCAGAGCTCGAGTAACATGAAGTTTATGCTTTCAAGGGTAATGAAAAGCTTATAAATATTAAGCCGCAACAAAATTTGTCAAAACCTCAGCATTCAAAATAGTCTTTCACAAGGAGGAGAATGTTTTCCATCTTGAAATTAAATACTTAATGTTGCAAATTTTTTTTATGCCTATGAAGGGGAAAAGAAGGGGCCCACACAGAAGCCTTCACTTGGTTGGGTTAGTCCTATAATAAGATTTTAAAGCAGGGAAAAGGGTTGATTTAAACAAATGTACATTGTTAGGGGTCAATAGCTGCTATTCAGGGGAAGCTGGAACAATCCAGTTCACAAAGCCGGAGCCCTCTGGAATGCAAATACATGTTCCCTGGCAAGGTAGCTCTACAATGGGGTGTCTGTCCATGGGCCTTTCCCTCTGGGGGGGTGGCAAAACAAAAAGATATTGGCAGGAGATACCTCACCAGCTATGCAAGTTACAGCCACTGATCCAGCAGCCATCCCTCTGTGGTGCATGCACCAGTAACAAAATCTTCACCAGTAGTTAATTTATGGACAAGACTCAGAATACAGGACCATCTAAGGAAGGACTCTCCTCAACACACATGGCAGCACATTACATTGATCTCATCCTCTTTTGCAGGGAGAAGCCTGGTGACTCGGGTTACTCCAGAGCTCCCCGACAAGCCATCCTTCTGTGGCAAGTGAGCAAAGAAAGCCATGGAGCACTAACTACAGCCCAATGTTTTTTATTTCCATGAAGCAAGGTTGTAAAAATACTTGAAATAGTGTTTGGAGAAGAAGGGCTGTATGCCATCATTTCCGCAGCAAATACGTTTCTCCTGACTGCAAAAGGGAAAGGAAATAGCTTTGCAAATCTCACAGCTGTAAGACCACCTGGAGAAGTTCTGAGTCCCTCTACCTCGTAGATTTTGCTGGTGAATGTGCAAACGCTACTTCCTACCTTCCTTGTCTATCTGTTCTTAGAGATAATAAAAATCCTTTCCTTTTTTACTTTCTACTGGACATAGATACACTGAAAATCACATATCATACCTTATAATGTGAGATCCTCAATGCAGTTGATTCAAAACAGTTAAAACTGCTTTAAATTAAGAGCAATAAATGTAGGTTATGCTGCATCTGCATTCAAAAAGCACGTCACTATTAGGGCTTGGCAAAGTAAAAGGAACAATAGTCAATATGTTTTGTTTATGCACCTCAGTAGCTTGGCTCTGAATACAAAGTTTGAGAGACAGGAAGAGAAGCTATTAACTAGGTCAAGCTGGACATAGCTTTTTAATACAAAAGATAACCAAAACCACATTTATTTTCGTTCTTTCTCCTTCCTAATTCACAGACAGATGACGATCAAGGAGGGGTCACAGAAAGAAAGAAGCCATCCAGAAAAAAACCCATAACTGCTAATTTTATATTAATAAACAGTTTTTGTTCTGAAAACTCACCCTTCATTGTTGCCTTAGAACTACTGAAAACACTTAAGTTTAGGTACCTGAAAACCTTAACATGCCAAGTGCCTGGCCAAACTACTAAGTGGAAACTCAGTGGAAAATTCACTGGAAGCTGGATATCCCCCACTGACTTCAACTCAAGTATAAAGCATTCATCCTCTTGAGTAGAAGACCAGACCTATTCTTCCATATATAAGTCCAGGGAAACAAGCAGTAATGGCCATTGTCTGATGTATTGCTCTTTAATTCAGAGTATTGGTCTAGATGCCCTCCTTTGCACTGCCTGGCTTCCCTGGTGCAGCTTTCCTCCATGACAAAAGGCTTTCACAACAGCTGGAGGTCAGCAGTAGCTGAATATGGAAACTACCATAAAAGCCTGTGCTTACTACTGCCACACGACACACAAAAGGGAAATAAACAAATACTCCAGAAATTGCTTCAAGACAGTGACACCAATTGGCTCCGTTCCTCACCAGCCAGGCTACCTCCCCTCCCCCAACAGTCAGGAATTGGCAGGTTTTATTCAGGATAGGGTGAGAAGGGATGGACAGAGTTACAGAGGACTATTCAAACTCTGTAGATAGTGAGAGAGAGCTCAACTTTAGAAGGTATTTGAGAACGCAATCTAAGTTTCAGTACTTTAAACTCAATTTCGTGTACTGATTACCTACATAAATCTAGGCACATACTTAATCCAGCTGAATGGGGTAAAATTAATTTTTAAACCCCTACAGCACTATTCACAATTTCCTCAGAAAACACAGGGGTAAAATACTAACACCTTTCTCTCAACAAATTTAGTTCTGCCTCTTGAACAGCACTACTTTGCTTTCCTGTTTTAAAGCACAACAAAGCCATGAAGATGTTTCCAGGGGATATAAGGTCAGTTTAGGGGGAGACTGGTTTCCTGCAGAACAAAATCTCCTTGAAAATTAGATGTTTCTGTTATCTGTCAAACTCCAATATCAGATCAAAGCACCAGCTCTCCCACTCCTGAGGTCTGTGCAACAGCTGCCGATTAACCTTGAACAGGCTCCATCTCCTTCTGTTTCAGTAACTGGAGATAGCGCAGCACCAGTAATGGTATATGACTTTAAAAACAAGAAACTGGATTAAAATATATATTATTACTGACTTTAAAGGGAACCAGAATAAATTTGTACCTTCCTCAGCCCATTGAAGGCATCAGCAGTTCTTACAAGGCCACTACTTCATATAAGATAGTATTTTTTATATACATTTAAAAAAAACCCCAAACAACAGCAAAAAAAAGAAACTGTCTTCCAATTATGCCCAACACAAACAGCACACAGACATTACCCTGAACATAAGCAGGTGGAAGAGCATGCTCCTCCTCATCTGCTGTTGAATGTGAAGGCACCCATCACTAACAGATCTCACTCAAAAGCCAAAAAGCAATTCCATCAAAAAGCAATCTTACTTCTCTGCTAGAGCTCTGAAGATGTGATTGACAGCTCCTGAGGACAACAGATTGCCACACAGATAGGAAACAGCAGCTTATCATGCACTCAAAAGCAAATCCAGCAAGAAGATACCATCAGTTTTGGGGAGGGGGAGAGAGTTACTGGTATTCCTACAGCCTGAGTCATGGCTTTCATAAGAGATTCACTTATTTTGACAAGTTTTGCAAAATACTTTTTTTCACTTTCAAGACTGCCTAACCTATACCGGCACAACTGCAAAAACATGACAATGCAGGAGTTTGGAAAGCCTATTGTCATTATCAGTTGTGGTCAAGTTAGATAGGCTGCTAGAAGACAACAGGTTTTTCATGCCTGCAAATTTAGGTAAATAAATACCAGTTTCTGTGCAGTTGAGACAATGACATTTCTGATTAATTACAACATTAAAAATCATTGCTCCAAGTACTACTTGGCAACCAACCATAAATAAAACTGCAAAAATGAGAAATCAGGGAAGCAGGAACACATACAGCAACTTTATCTACTGGATCCACAGTTTCAAGTCCCACTCTACATTATCATCAAGATCATCAGCAGGTATCATAGACTTGCCTGGCATATGGCACTGCCTCCACCACTCTTCTCCCTCCACCTTAGCTTGGAAGGAGTAGGCAGGATTTTAATCTGCTAAAACTCAGTAAGGAAGATAAGTAATTCAAAAAGACAACATGAGGGTGAGGAGAAGGAAGATGGGACAGGTACTGATGATAGCAATGAGATGTAGGGAACGTTTGGGAAAAGAGCTCAGGGCCACCGTACATCTTTCCCTCAGCATCTATATTGGAGCGGCGGGGAACAGTGGCCAGGCAAATGATAGACTTCCTGGTATATTCATGGTCATCTTAAAAGTAGAATGCAATTCTCTCCCCTTATTTGAGCTCCTAAAGAGGAATATACAATATTCGGAAAAAAACCCTTAAAATTTACCCTGAGAACCAACAAGCCCTAACTCTGCCTCCTCAGATTTCAACAGGAGTGGCAGTTCTGTCTTTGATGACAGCACAGTTTTGCCAAGCACTCATATTTTTTTCAAAAACACATTTTTTAATTAGTTGCAGTCATGACTACAAATGTGAAAAAACACAAACAAAACAAAACAAAAAACTCAATAAAACCAAACACGGAACCATAAAAACCTACAAAACTTAAATTCCTTAAAATCAAGTGAACTTAATCACAAATCTGTATTGATATATTTTAATGTCAACAGGTATTTTAAGGAAGACAGAATCGAGGAAGGACAGTGTGCAAAAAAGCAGCAGGGGAAGAGAGATCCTCCACTAAAAACCGTTCACTGAAGCCTACAGCAATACAGCAAGAGTAGTCATCCCAGCACAACTGCCCAAACAAGCCAATTTAAATCACTGCTAGCTTCTGCTAACGTACTCTTTTCCATATTGTCTAGTCAGCTGTTACACTGCTGTGCATCTCTATCACTGACTCAGGGAAAAAGATGACATCCTGCCAAAGTGCCTGTAGCTCATCCACCATGCTTGGTTATGCCTGGCAGTACCCAGTCCAAAAGCTTCCAGTTTGGCAATGTTTTGCTTATGCTACATGACATGCTTATAAACTCACATCAAGGGGAAGAAGGATTTCTAAATCCTCATATGTGAAGTCCTGCTAGCACTCTCTTCTCACTACCTCCTTAAACGATCCTCTTGGGACTAGGGTTTCAAAAACCGAAGAAGTGAAGTGATGGTAGAAATATCTTCTTCACTACTCTCTTTACTGGGGCTCAGCCACACAACTTCACTCTTCTTCAGAAGCTTTGCCCTTAAAAACTCCCAGGTACCAAATTAAATCATCTGCCACAGGTTGCTAATGGTCTCAAAACAACTTTTCACAAGTTTTGTAAAACACCCAAGAATTTTCTTCCACCTTCTTCTTGCCTCTCCTGCCTGAGCTTTTTCCTGCTTTCCCCCCCCCTCTTCTTCCAAGCTCCGTATTTGCTTGAAATTAAAACTCAGGATTTTGGAGAGACTCAGTTTCTGCTTTGGTGCGGTGAGACTTAGCATGACTTTATTCCAAGGCTAAGTGTGAAAAGGAGTGAGAAAAGAGAATAATGGACCAGTCACCCACAGTTCTTTCATTCATTTATTTTATTAATAGAAATACTGATCACTGAAAATAGGAGAATTTTATATGCCAGCTCATAACCTCTTTTCCTAAGTTGTATTGATCCCTTCACATTGAATTTACAATAGATGATTCAGTAGGCTTCATTTCACTTTGCAGCTTTGCTCTCACAATATGATCGTTTCAAATCTCTCTCTCGTCACAGGGACACAAGTATTAAAAGTATGTAATTGCACTGAATTATTTCTTTATGCTACTAGTTCATGCTTCAGTTTGGCTTTGTGGGGTTTTGTTTGTTTGTTTGTTTGTTCTTTGTTGTTTTTTTTAATCAATATAATTTTGGCAAGTTATATTGGTTTTACCCTACAAACATCAGAACCCTTTGCTAACTTTTGCAAAACTACCATGTCCTACAGACGTCAATAGGACCCTCTATATGGGTAAACATCTGTAGAGTAAGGACTTACTATGTTTAATACCTAATTGAATGAAGAAACCAGGAGGAACAGATGACAAACACTGGACAGTTGGTAAATTAGGATGTGCTGTTGGACCTATTCAGTAGCATTTTCAACACCTGTTTCAGCCTTGCCTTTCTGAAGGCCCATCTGTGTGATCTGACCCCACGCTGAGGAACAAAACCCAGTTACACTTTAACCACAAGGAGTTGAGGGGTTTGGGCTGCACTGGATTCTGGACAAGCACCTCTTCGCAACACCAGCTCCAACAGCTAAGACAGCTCCGCAGCCCAGCAGCCTGCTCCATGCATGTGTGGTCCCCCAGGGCGGGCACAAGGCAGCACACCACAGCTCAAGGGCAGAAAGAGGAGCCTAGAGAAGCTTTTTGAAGAATAAAACGTGTCATGTCTACACCCAGCCAAGAAAACGTGGTTTTCTGGCCTGCAGCAAGTGACTGCAGCAACTGGGTAGCAGCACCACTGAGGCTCATTTGGGAAGCTTGGGCAGACGTTATCAGAGTTGCAGTATCATACAGAACAAGTCCAACACGGGTTATGAAACAATTTGAGGTGGTGGGGAACCAGTACTACATTCCCAGGACACAAATATCCTTAAAAATTAAATAAATAAAAATTAATACTAAAAATCCAGGAGGTAAGCAAATTGCTTTGGGGAATCACACCCCTCTTTGTCTGAAGCCCACCTATGCATCCTGGTTTCTAGGAAAATGGGATGATGGGATGATCCTTTGCCAGAGCAAATTCGCCCCAATGAGTGGCCGGCAACACAGTACCCTTCTGTGCTCTCCCTTCTTACCTTTTGTGCTTCGGGTGAACATAGAAAAAGCTGATGCTGCCACTGAAGTCCTAAGCTGGAAGGCTAATGTTAGCAACTTCCCACACTAATTTGTACACTGCAAACCACAATAATCACTGAGCAACTCCAAATTGCCTGTCTGGAGATCACCTGATGAAAACATAACCAGTTAAGTAAAACCTAATGGCACACTTTATCATTACAGGGCAGAGCACTGGCTTATTCCCATGCACCTGAGGCAGAAAGGCTGGCAAACACAGCCCACACATACAGGGAGCATGGGGGATGCAGAGGTACGCTGCTGTGCCTGGTAAGCATTGCCTGAGCTCAGTCTTAGCTCCTCATACAGCACATGCATGACCAGCCTCCCCACGGGAAAGATTTTGTGCTTTTTATGGTGCGTAATATCTGATGCCTTTTGCCCTCTGACTCTATGCAGCTCACTGCCTTGCATACAGCAATGAAATGCACATCTTAAAAAACAAAAGCGAGCAGGCAACAGTGTTTTAATTAAATCCCAACAGTATATGAACGGCACTCACAACCCACTAAGTAACAGGTATTGTAGTTCTACACAGAAAAGCGCAAACATTTCCTGGACTTATGGGAGCTTCAACCAACATGACAGAAGTAAGCACCTAAGAATAATCTGGGTATACACTGTTCAAATAGATATTCTCAATTTTCAGAAGGAAGGGAGTGACGGGAAAGAGCTAAAGGGTGACCCTCGGATTTCCCAGCAGACCTGTAAAGAGACACACAAGTCTACACAATAGGAGAAAAAGAGTTTATTCCACTTTCCATTTATTTTAGAATTCATTTGCATTCACGGCAGTTGAAAAAAGGATACTAACAGGACTCTGTGAAATTATTGCACCTCTCTACAGTCCTGAAGAGTGTCCTTTCTTCTGCTGGATCCCAAATTCATATATTTGCAGAAAGGAATTTGAGTGGTCTCAACAAAAGGCCTTGGGCTAGGAGAGCTGGGGAAAAAACTTCAGTTTAAGAAGCAAATGGGACATCACCGATGTGGAGTGCCCTGCCTAAGCCAGAGAGACCATACCCTGATGCTATCAAGCATCTGCAGAAGACCTATTGTGTTTTATCTCTTCTTTTGTGTTACCTGTTCCCTCTATGTAATTCCCCTAAGATAAAGTGGGTTTTCCTCTATGGTGTGTGTTAAGACCCCAAAATTTGTAAATCTGGGTTTCCCCTTTACCTCATCTCTGTAAAACCCCCAATTGTGATAGGCTGACCCCCCGATGAACATGTAAACCCCTCCATGAATATGTAGTACCCCAGACCCATAAAATACCAATTTTTGTACAAAGAAGATTGGGTGGCAGTAGTAGAAGAGAAATTTAATACCAGTCCAGTCTCTTTCTCAGCTGTTGCACAATGTGAGCAGAAGATTGTCAATCAGGGCTAATCTCCGCTTTCCCAGGGGCAATGTGATACCAAAGTCAGCTGCACAGGTGCCATTTTACACCACTGTAATACAGACAGAAGGTGCAATTTCATAAAAAAGACAGTTTGGGATCTGTATCAAAGGAAAATTTGGCAATAAAGTTTATATATTGGGTAAAATTAGAAATCCATGGAATTCAGATAAAAGGCAGTGTTTCCAGCAAGCACTTCAAACACTTTTGCATTTTATCAACTTTAAACTTTTCTCAGATACAGAGTGATGCTTTGCAAGGCTTCCCACTAAAGAGCCTTGTCACTGCTCATGAATACCAATGGTATGCAGCAGTTGCAAGGTAAAAAGCCAGCCTGAAACACTGAATTCATTATACTCAGCCACTCAAGGTCACAACCCTCTGAAAAACAATCTCCTGCTTTTTTGCTTACTCCACTTCTCCCTGACCAGATACATTTCCTTCTAGTAACGCTACTCTTATAAGCATATCTGTTTTGATTTTTCTGCATTTGAGAATCTATAAAATGAAGCATCTACAGGGCAAGTCATCCAAGTCATTATAGCAAGTCATTATTTCTTTTATTGGCATTTTTCCTATACATGACATAGAAAAAATTTACTCCTTTGAAGTTTATTCACCACTAAACTGTCAGGAGTAAACACTTTTAGTAGGAAACATAAAAACAAAGCACGTATTTCATATCAGCAAACCCTCTCTCCTCCTGCCATAGATTTGCACACCATATGCTGGACTGAACTCTGTAATTTCATATTGTTCCATTTCACATCTATAGACAAACTCCTGAGGCAGGTCATACAAAGCAGCTCACAGGTTCCTTGGATGTGCAGTGACACACCTTTGCTCATGGCTTGCAGCACCTTTCCAAAGAAGCTTAAAATCTGCACTCCACTTTTCAACAGAAAGGTGCGGCATGTTTCCTCATCTGCAGGCACACCTAGAGATTTGACACATTCCCATTCTGCATCCTTGTTTTCATGACAGGGATGGACATTTACTGTATGACTCTGGCACGGATTTTTTTTTTCTTTCTTCAATGCATATTTACAAAAGCTGATAATTGTCAAAAGGAAAACTGGCTACCTCAACCTAGTACTAGTGGCAGGAGTAGAAGAGGCAGAAACACAGAGAAGTTGTTTCTGTAATTTTTTTCTTTAGCACACATGCATGTTTTACTGTGCAGCAAGTTGTAGAAGATTTAATCCAAAACTAAGGCACAAAGCCATTAGAAGAGCTTAACCAAACAGAAGTAATTTAAAGCATTATCACCTGACAAACAGGTATTTATCCCAGAGATAAATGTACATGAAGTACAAGGAAATGCATCTGGGTTGAGACTCTCTTCTAGTTTACTGTGTCCAGTGTGCAAAAGCATATTAAAACCAGTGTTGAACAGCTGAATGCCTCTCAGCAGGCAAAGGACCTCCTCAGCCAAGTGATCTTGACACTGTTATCTCCCAGAGGTGCATCATTCATATATCAAGGTGGGAACCCCTTGCATGTCAGCTCTTCCCATTAGTCAAGGGAATTAGCTCAAGTTAGCAATGAAGCATCACTGCAGCAGAGAGGGAGAAGTTTTTTTTCTCCACACTTCTCCAGGATCAGGTCTGAAATCAGATCAGATCACTCTTTGCTAATTGACTTGACCTACCCGGGTCGAGATGCCAAACTGAACCACAGAGGAGATCCTGCTTCCTTCACACAAAGACCTGCCAGCTGTGACTGATAGTCACATCTCCCCCAGCCTGGAAGAACCTGCAAGTGCCAGCTGTGGAAAGCTGTGCTTCCCCAGATTAGAAAAACAGATGCGAGACCAGAGGAAGACATGTCAGGAACACAGCTGCTTTGAGACAGAGATATATGAGACAGAGGAGAGCCACGAAGATGATCGGGGGGATGGAACAACTCTCCTATGAAGACAGACTGAGTTGGGGTTGTTTAGGATGGAGAAGAGAAGACTCTGAGGAGACCATTTTGTGGTTTTCTAGTACCTAAAGGAGGCCTACAGGAAAGCTGGAGAGGGACTTTTTACAAGGGCATATAGAGAAAGGACAAGGAGGAATGGCTTTAAACTGAGAGAGGGCAGGTTTAGATTAGATAAGAAAAAAATTCTTCATTGTGAGGGTGGTGAGACACTGGAACAGGTTGTCCAGAGAAGCTGTGGATGCCCCATCCCTGAAAGTGTTCAAGGCTGGGTTGGATGGGACTTTGAGCAACATGGTCTAGTGGAAGGTGTACCTGTCCAGGGGAGGGGGGGCAAGGGGGATGCGCGGAGGGGAGATTGGAACTACCTGATCTTTAAGGCTTGCTCCAAACCAGACCGTTCTATCACCGTTGAAAGGTGAAACTGAGCAGACTTTAAGTGTGGTGAAAGTAATGAAATGGCAGCAGAGGTGTGACGTGTTTGTGTGTGAAGTATCTTTGTGGAGAGTTCAGCATGTGCCAACAGGCAAGGGATCGTGCTGCTAGCAAAAGCATAGCCAAAAGCAAGCTTCTCTTTCCACTCTAGGCACCTTGTCTTCAAGAGGTAGACATATTTCAATATTTCACCCAATACCTCAGATTACCCACAGACTAAGACAGAATCATTTAGGAAAAGACCTCTAAAATAATTGAGCAATAAACCATGTCCCTAAGTGCCACGTCTACATGTATTTTAAGTACCTCCAGGGACGGTGACTCAATCACCTCCCTGGCACAACTTGAGGCTGTTTCCTCTTGTCCTATAGCTTGTTTCTTGTGAGAAGAGACCAACCCCCACCTGGCTACAACCTCCTTACAGGCAGTTGTAGAAAGATACCTCTATCAGGCAACAGATAGACAACGTACACAGATCATACAACAACTTTAAGTCTGACAAAAGCAAGCTTTTCTCCCATAAGGAAACTGCTTCAGAAGATTTACATATCCCTGCTCTGTATTTCCCAGCTTCCCCCCCTCCACACCCTGCCACCCAAAAGGTATGCTTGGAAGCTATGAATCAAGACAGTGGACAGCAGGTTTTCACAAGCAATCCTCATTGACCCTAAAGCCCAGGGAACCATGACTTTCTCTTAGTTAGCTCTGAAAGTGTGTCTACTGAGCAGCACGAACCTTTGCAGGGCAGTTCATTTTACTCAGCAATGAATTACATCAACCAACTCTTCTGTAAACATCAGCCCAGACAATTCCATAAACATCTGCTTCCCACAGTGTGGTACAGTTCCCCAGTCTGTGAGACCTGGGAGGATGTTGCAGGCTTTCCATCACAAGGATGCTTTAAATTATCTGTAAAGAATGTGACTGCACAATAATTTCAAGTCAAATTAAAAGGGTGACTAAATTAAAAAGCACTCAAAATGGAGTATTAATGATTCTTCAATTCCCAGAGAGAGAGGCCCTTTTCCTTAAATAATAATAAAAAAAACCCAAACCCTAAAAGCAGAAGAAAAACCCCAAACAAAACTCAGAGTATATGGACTTCACAGTATGCCTGCACAAGCTCAAACTGGGAATTTTCCATGACTGCTTCACATAGTGCACATTAAAACATATTTAATTGTACTTACAATCAGATTTTTATGGCACTAAAGAATGCAAGTCTAAAACAAATTTAAATGTCTTCCTCTGCCTAAACACAGTCATAGTATCTTTTACTACTTTTCATACTAATAATGAAGTCATTTCTCATACTACCATGCTGTGAGTCAACAAAACAGCTATTTGTTCTGTTTAGGTGGTTTTTTATTTCTTTTTTTTTTTTCAGTAATTCTTAGGTAAAATAAAATTACCTAAACACTGCTGAAGAAACAACTTTTCCACAAACACTGAAGCATGGAATTGTGCAAAGAGAAGCATTTTTGGCAAATTACTGGAGAACAGAAGAGGATTCAGGAAAGCCTCCTCAGCCAGAAAGAGCACATGCTTGATTTCAGCTGATGTGAATGTGACCCACACTCAAGAATGAATGAGTGTTTCTTCAGGCCAGACCTCCTCTGGGAAAACTGCTCCAATTTGGTCACCTGGAGGGGTACTTATGCCAACTGAATTAGTCTCAGAAGTGTCATTTCAAAAAAAGTGTTTTTTTTTTTTTTAGGCATGTTACTAAATACATTCAGACAGCTTTAGCTGAAATTGTATATTTACTCTTCAAAAAATAAAAAAATCAGTCTGTTATTACTAATCTCAGACTGGTAAAACATCTGAGAAACACCTTGCTCATTATTACTAGAAAACTCAACCACACAAGATAGTTCTGCTGAAGCTGGTGCCTCTGCAGCGCTCCTGAACTCTAGGACAGTAGTAAACATGAAAAGCCACTTACGCTTTACTCCAAATAAATGTTGCAGTAGCAACGTGTTCCTCCACTGCCAACTCCATATCAACTTTCTCCAAGCTTTTATTTGGCTGGTCAAAAAGATTTGGCTTAAATAGAACCAATTTTCTTTTTAAAGAAGTCATAAATCATCATCTCAAAATAGAGCAATAACTTTCTGCTTACCATACATACTATCTTTAACCTGTGATGCAGCATATAAAATACTTCATTCTGCAGGGAGGAACAGAGATTTCCTTGCCTGTAAGGAAATTAATTTTGAGTCCTCTGAGTTCCACACCATTTTCATGTGTGCAGTGGAAAATATTGCAAGCCACAGGGACTATGTGCTTACTCCTTCTCCAAGCAAGTCACCCAGAACTTGGCCCCTTGCTTAGCACAGGCAGTAGATCTGATTTTATTTCCATTGGTGCAAGCTCTCAGGGAGGGCAAGAGCTTTATGCACTACACCTCTCTACCCAGGAAAAAGGAAAAAGATATTGGAAATGGAAAACCCTGTAGTGTTTTGCAACTGGACAACCACCACAGCAAAAGCAGAGTGAATTACTTCTTGAGGGCTGCAAGTCTGGCAGATGCAGCAATGCAGTTTAAATCATTCACAACAGCATTCACATGACATCACTTTCCCCCTTGCTCAGTCTTCCTACAAGTTCCCTGTTGTTTCAAGTATCAACTTGTCTTTATTTTGAAGAAGTGACTATAATTTCATCATAATTCTAGCTGCTCACTCATGAGACAGTTTAATTCTGGCAGCATGTTTATCACAGAACATAGATCTTTGAAGAGAGCAGCAACACAACATTGTTTTGGTCACGTTTTCAGCTCCCTTTCATCTTCCGACAGACACGAGCATGTTTGTTTATGCGCAAATGTCACCACCAGAACTTTTGTGTCTATTTTCAGATATACACATGCTTTCATGATGTTTTCTTCTCCTAGGAATTAAATCCACACCTCATATTCACATAAGCAAGATCCCAGGAAAACTACAGAATCTAGGCCCACAGCTAGAAGTATGAAGAGACATATGCTCCATTTTTATTCCTCCAGATCCCATTAAGACCTTTCTCAAACATATTCAACTTCCAGAGGTAATACAAAACTTCAGCCAACTTGCAAGAAGCTTGTTTGTTTTTTTTTTTAACCTTAATATGCTGTACAAGTCTTTCCCTCAGATAAAATCATATCCATTTATTTTTTGTCTAAAAATGATTTATGGACAAGTTTACAGAAATAAAAGATGTGATTCATGCAATGATTCTTCTCTTGTGAAAGAAAGCTTCCAGCACAAGTTTTCCCCAGCAAGTTGATTCTCGAATACTCAAGACTGAGCATAGGCTGGTGACGGATCACCCCGAGAGCACACACAACCACACCTGCTGTTCCCGAGGCAGCTGTATGAGTAACAGGGACCATGCGCTTCCACAGGTGTGGAACACTGCTTGCCCTGTAAAACAGTTACTACTTTACACAATAATGTATAATGTCATATGCAGCTTCTTCCTGCTCATTTTGAGAAAAGAGAAACATCCAGTTTTTCTTTAAGTCTATTTTCTGCACCATGTCTCCAACTTGGGACTTTTTCGAGTCTTCACTACAAAAAGTGAATCTGCACTACAAAAGCTGCTAGGTGCAAATATTCTGCCCTCAACACATGCCATGCCCTGCATCAGTTAGGAGATAGCTTGGTGGCTTCATCAAAAAAAATTAAGTAGAAATAAGAAACCGACTTCTGGCTTTCCAGGAATATGTCTGCAATCAAAGCAGCTCTACAGTCAATGTACAAATCAACGTATAATGATCCTGAGAGGGGTTAAAAAGTGGTGGTTAGACAAGTCATCCATTAACAAAGCCAAGTCTGTGGAAAGAGCATAGAGACTCAATTGTGCCAGAAACCTCCTGCCTTTGTCCCCGATGGGATGGACATGGATGAGGAGGCCACACCAGCATTGCCTGGTAAAGGGTAACATGGCAGCAGGTCTTGCGTGGGGCTGTGCCACCCACTGTTACCCACCTGGCAGCTATGGCAGCAATGCAGAGAGGTACTGCGGTGCACATCTCAGTAAGCGTGAGGGCAGATTTGCAGAAGCTATGCTTGAACCAGGATCACTACTATGTAAATATAATTTGTATCAAGATCAGCAGTAATTACATCCTGGATTTGAATAATTTTTTTCCTGATTACTGCTAAGTGGATTTTTGGGGGTTTTCTGAGTCCCAACAGGGATAGTATTCACAGAGTCCTAGACTGGTTGAAGTTAGAAGAGACCTTTAAAGGCCTTTAAAGACCTTTAACCTTCCCTGTCATGGTTAGGGATGTCTTTCCCTGGATGTTCATTAACTCTCCCACAGCAGGCTTGGACTGTGATGTGTAAGAGGCCAAGTGACTTGCACCCAGCTAGGTGCAATACCAGAAGGTATTTCTGAAAATACTTAAACACACTATGACTCTTCTCTAACTCAGGTGAAACTGCACCTTATATTCATCCTAGGATTACGAATCTTGCTGAATCAAGATGTTTTTACTTACTTTAAGTAGACCGACATCAGGAGCTAAATCTCCATGGAAAAAAATTATACAACCTGTTACTATACAGGTGAAGGCATCAAATTTTAGAAACCCAAGCCTCAACACTAACTCCCACTGCTTGTTTTGGGTTTCTTTATCTTTAGCCATGATCGCATATCTTAGCTACAGATCACCAAAACCCTAAAACTCTCCTGTACCTTTAAAACTACCCATCCACAAACCTTTGCTTCCCCAGCAACCTCCTGCTCCTGCCCAGTCAGAAGCTGCTATTGCAGCTGCTCGTTTGGAAACTGCCAACATCTGCTGATAAGAGAAGCAAAACTCACAGACTGGGAACAGTCTGCTCACCTACATCCCCTGTGGCTCAGGAGAGACCTTTATAACAGCATCCTCAGCCTTGGAAGAGCTGCTGGGCAAAATGCACACAGAGAGCTGGAAGACACGATGAGGAGGGCACTCAGTGATAAGCTTCAGACTCAGGATAAGCCCAAGAGCATTGCATCTTTATTATTATTTTCCAAAGGAGCCTGAGAAGTGTAACATGCCCACAAACGGACTTACTAAAGGGGAAAGAGGACATGACACATGTCAATGCTTGGCCAGCCAACACTAAGGCAGAAAAAATCTGGGTCTAAAGATGAGCATCCTAGTTCTGCACCAGTGAAGTCAAAGAGAGGTTAATTCACCATGGCTAGGCTTCGTGAATGAAGATTTGGGAAGGGCTCTACCCACATTTGCTACAAGCGCACTGGTGGCTAAGGAGGCCAATGTGAGATAGACAAGTCTGGTTGCAAAAGGCACAGCAGAAAGACTCCTTGGATGGTATCGGCAAGACATGATTCTTTCTGTGTTGTCTTTTCAATGGTGATCCTGCGTGCGTTCTCTAAAGAAGCAGCAGCGTTATGGATTGTGTGTCTCCAGACTTCCCGACTGGAGGCCAGAGTAGACCAGTGATGAAGATCAATGTGGCCAAGGCTGAGATGTTTTAGGGAGTCCTTGTATCGCCTCTTCGGGGGTCCTCTCTTGTGGCAGCCAGTGGCAAGTTCACCATAGAGCACCCAAGTTCTTCACTTAATTAGGACAAAACACAGGTAAGCATAGAAGACAGCTGTTTCTCAAACAAAGACTTTTAAACTAAAAATGTAATTCATGGGATCAGCACTGTATGCAGTAAAGACACCCAGACTGCTCATGGTGCCCTTCTGAAGAAGGTTAATCTCAACACCTGGAGACTAGGAAGACTAGCCTTTTGTCTGAAGTTGATCCCAAACTCAACAGAAAGCCTCTGGGGTCTTCAGGACTCTGCCAGAGTCCAAAGGGGAGTCTCAGTGCATTGCTACTTCAGGCTGGTTTGTTGCATCCTCCTCACTGCCATGGCTGTTGTCCCCAAGAAAGAAAATCAGTCTGCTCCCTCATGAGGTTGCAAACCAGGTTTTATTTTTCAAAGCACAAGAACAACCGACCCACCAGGTACACATTAGCTCCTCCCTACACCTTTTCCCTGTTGCTCACATGATCACAGGTATGGGCTAAAAACAAAATTCAGTGTTTTATCAGAACTGTAAATGTACTGACAGAATAGAGAAGCTGCCCTGCAGGAAACACAATTTATTATAAGTGAAATGATTCATAAACTCGTGTATTTATTTCTGACTAGGCCAAACAGCTTTTGCTGGTTTTTGCAACTACACTTAAAAACCTTCCTTTGAGCAGAAAACAGCACAAGTGCAGCTATTTTTAAAGCCATCTAAAAAATCACAGGGCATGACATACCTTAATTTTTACCACATGGTAAAGATGAAAAAGTGGAACAACCTCTCTTTTATCCATCTGAGAGCCTAAATGAGTAACTTTATTTATAGCCACTAATGGTTACCACTTCTGAACTTATTTCTTTCCCCTCAACAAACCGCCTTTCCAGCAGGGAATTTAAGCTTTCAGCTATTCAGACATTTCTGTTATTCTTGCTCAGTATGGCTTTTGAGCTGTCAAACAAAATTCCCAGGACATAGAAAAATAAACAAACAAACAGCAATTTTATTTTTTTTTTACTGCCTTGGTTAATTCCAACTACAAAAGTTGGAAAGAGAGAGCAGATATGCAAACCAATCACATTTTTTTGCTTTTAAATAATTTTGAAACAACTCATTGTCATATATTTCCTCCTAGGCAGACATAGGAGTTGCACCAGATCACTTAAATTTAAGGAATGGAAAAAAACCCCATGTGCAAAATACAAGAATGTTAGGTAACACCAGCCTTAGCAAGGAACAACAGGTTAATAGAAGGCACATATATCATATTTAGATCTAGACTAGCAAACAATACAAGGCATTATTTTCCCCCACCCTTTTCCTCTTCATTGGTATACAGGGAAAGGAAGCAAGAGCCAGAGCGTTGTGGCTGGAGTACAATAAAATATCAGGAAGCTAAATAAAGATACACACCCACAAATGAAGCAGTAGCTTATACATATATATATGTACATATATATATATACACACATACCTTTGAGCTTACTGGCACAGCCTTTTCAAGCACATACAAGTAGCATCTTAGCTTCCAGGTGGTCTCAGACCCTTCCACAAGTGAAGTGGTAAAGAGCAAACTTCCCAATGGTCCCAAGCACAGACTACCTCCAGCAGCCTCAGCAGCAAAGCACTTGCCATATGACAGAGACCTCTCAAAATTTTTCCCTCTTCTAAGTTACAAAGTTCTGATAAAAATCCAGCTGTTTCCTGAAGAACAAGTGGTAGTACCACAACTGGAATTCCAGAGAGAAAGAGCCACTTGCTGACTATTAGTTACTCTGGTATAGTGTCTGCAACAAAATTAGCAGAGAAAATGATCATGGTTACACCAAGGAGGAACTTCAGTGTCAATAAAACTAAAAAGGCAAATTTTACTACAATAATTTTTGCCACCCATGAAGCAGTACTAACAAATGCCAGTCCTATTTCTTATGACATACGCTACTGCAGCTTTCTCAAGAATAACCCCAGATTTCTCCAATAAACCTATATGAAACTATCCAGAGCCACATCATTGCTCAATACCACCCAAAAAAAAGGTATTTAAAAAGACCACTATAAAATGCAAGACTTTCCAAAGTGTGGGCATTCATAAAGGGAGTAACTGTTGACTATCTCAAAGGCAGAGAGGCCCTGCAGAGAGACCCAGACATATTAGAGGGCTGGGCAATCAGCAATCATATAAGTTTAACAAGGGCAAGTGCTGGATTCTGTACCTGGGGTGGGGCAGCCCTGGATGTTCGTACAGACTGGGGAACGAGAGGCTGGAGAGCAGCGAGGTGGAAAAGGACCTCAGGGTCTGGGTCAATGGCAAATTGAATGAGTCAGCAGTGCCCTGGGAGCCAGGAGGGCCAACCATGTTCCCGGGGGCATCAGGCAAAGCATCGCCAGCCGGTCGAGGGAGGGGATTGTCCCGCTCTGCTCTGCATTGGTGCGACCTCACCTTGAATACTGTGTGCAGTTTTGGGCACCACAATATAAAAAAGGTATGCAGCTATTAGAGGTCATCCAAAGGATGGCAAGGAAGATGGTGAAGGCTCCAGAGGGGGAGCCATACAAGGAGTGGCTGAGGTCACTTGGCTTGTTCAGCCTGGAGAAGAGGAAAATGAGGGGAGACCTCATAGCAGTCTACAACTTCCTCACAAGGAGAAGCAAAGGGACAGAGACTGATCTCTCTGGTGACCAGTGCAGGCACATGGTGTGATTCTTTGGGTGGTCCTGTGCAGGGCCAGGATTTTGATGATTCGTGTGGGTCCCTTCCAACTTAGGATATTCTATGATGCTATAATATCAGACACCCAACCAGCAAATACACACTCAAAACCTACAGGTAGAAAAACTCCAGCTGGCCAGACAACATCAATTTAAGATTATTCTTCAACTTTGACAGGGATTGCAAAGCAAAAAAAAGCTTAATTCATGCATTTTAAAGCAGTACTTTTCAGTCACTGCTGTCCCATCCAACAAGAGGACCCCTTTGAGAAGCTATCCTGCTAAAGCATCTGCTCCTACTCAGAACCTCCTTTCCTCTGCCTCCCCAGGAGTGCCTGGGACCATCCCTGCAAGAGCATCACCTGTGACCTGTTGCTGCAGTTGTCTGGACCTTTGCTGCCTTAAGCCCTTTTTGTCCCTTCAATTTAGCCACTGATTCATGTGCACCCACTGTTCTTGCCTAACGAGGGACAACTCCTGCCTGCATGCAGAGCAGGAGACACATCCCTGTGCTCCTGGACAGCTGCAGCTCATGCTGCCTACCAAAACCTCTGATGCTTTACAGCAGAAAAAAAAAAAATTCCAGGAAAACAGCAAAGCTTTTGTGGCCTCTCTGACTGCATAAAGCCATTGTGCACTTTTTAATCAAATACAGAAACACTCCTTTATATTGCTTGGAAGTAAGTGGCACACAAGTTCAAGAAATCAAAATTCAGAACTACAGTTTGTATTTGCCTGACTCCAGAAGCACCTGGAACACGGTAACTGTTGAATCATTATCTGAAGGAAAAGGATCCCACGACTCAATGTTTTCCCTTTGCACCCTAAGAACAGCTAAGAACAAGCCAACAACAAAGGACCACTGGATGCTCACAAGAAAATACACAGAATTGGGTACCACTTTTTGTCCTCCAACAGCTACTGATGACATCTCCACCTTAACTGCATGGTACAAAGGCATCCTCCTGACAAAGGTGTAACTATACAGTAAAAGTTTAATACAACTATTTCATCACACTGCAATTCAGTTTTTTCATGGGCTTCTGTTAAAGAAAAACCCAGGGAGTTTACTACTGCACCAGAGCCCTAGTCATTTAAGGTACTGGATTACCAAAACAAAGTGATAGCAGAAATGGTGTGACAGAAATAGAAATTACGAACAGAGATTCTCAAAACTAACCCAAATAGAGAATCAGCCTTTTGCTTTAAGTGCTGTGCAACTTTATGCCAAAATCCCATCTATCAACTGTTAAAACTTCTCAGATTTGGCAAGCAAAATATTAGAAATATTATTTCAGGGGGGAAAAAAGGGGCTGCTGCACAAATTACATTTTCTAGCACAAAGTTGCTGCGTATGTTTATTCCTTGAAATAGCTTATCAAGTATCACACAGCAGAATCCAACTGGAGTTTCAAGAACAAATAGCTCACTTCATCAGATAATCCTCCTGGTACAGGGTCTGAAGAGCAGCAGGAAATGCCACCCTTCAAAACCCTGCTGTAAACGCTGCTCTTATTTTCTTGTAGGGAATATACTAAGTGATTGGACACACCAAACAAACCTAATCAGCGTACCCATCACCAGAAAGCTGTAATGAGGAGATAAACCCTAATCACAAAACCACAGTCTATATTTAATAAGGGGAAGAGATCCAAGAAGATGACCAACAAAGCAAGAAGTCTGACCTACAGAATGAGCATCTACTCCTCATCCTGACATGAACTCCACTGTCCTGCCAACTTGGCTCCTTTCTGAAGCATATAAAAATATTCCCTAACCAAGATACATAGTTGGGTTTTGACCCACTAAAATGGTCAAATAGAAACAATTTCCGCTGGTTCTGTAAACCAGACGGGTACATTAAACGAAAAGAATTGACTTTTCATCAAGGTAAACAACTTCATAAGAAAAACAATCCCATTCTCTTAACAAATATATTTAACTTCATCTGAGAAAACATTTTAATGTCACGCTAAACAACAGCAACTAAAATAGGACCAAATAATCTATTTCCGATAATGCTATAAACATCAATACTTTTTGAAAACAAGGAATAAACTTCTCTTATCTCCTGTCCCCAAAACCAAGGGAGTTTGGCTGAATGCAAAAGAGAAGGCACGATAATCTTTCCAGATAAATCCCGCCCTTCTGTCAGCAAGATCAGGAAGGACAACAGACACGTGCAGCACACAACATCAAAACCACACAAGGCTTTGCCAGTAGCACCACTTTCACAGTCCTAAATGCTCTCCAGAATTACTTTTCTCCAGATGTTGGAAAGTTCATCAAAAGTTTTCTAAAGCCTTTTGAAAGTTTGTAAGAGAAAGTGGAACAAGGGATTTGGGGTGAAGTTCCTGGGAGCTGGGACTTAGCAACAATTTGAGCCTCAGGGGTCCACCTGAGGTTATGCTACAGGCACTACAATCAATCCTGACTTTGAGACCATGATAGCAGGCTTGGGCAGCAGGGTGCCACTCTACCAGCATTGCCATGTCAAGAAGTTAAGAACAGAGAACACAATCCAAAAGAGGCTCAGTACTTTTAATGGCAACCCCAGTATAGAAGCAGATGTGCCATGATAAAATGCCCTTAGGTAAACTTGTTCAGGGTGCAAACATAGTTTTGCCCCCAGGGGAAAAAGCAACAACCAAACACTTTCCTCTGCTAATGTGTCCTTAAGGGCATTCTCCAAAACAAAACAGACTTGTATTAGCACACTCTTGTATCACTGACCTATAATAAAGGATTATTATTCATTTCCCAAGAATATATAGGAAAAGGCAAGACTAACACATCAAAGGGCACTTAGTCTTTTATTTCCTGAGTCCTCCAACACAGCCCTTCTCCCTCTGCATGCCGTCAACCAGGATCAGGTGTGGAGGCACAGCTTGGCCCCTGAAGTCTGTTGCTGAGCTCCCGTCTTCCTTCCTCTTTCCTTCATTTGGAACAAACCAGAACCAAAACAAAAAAAAAATCATAGAAACATTTAATCCACCTAAGAGATGGATTAAAAAGAATATTGATTACTTGAACATTCACCTTAGCTTCATATTCAGTCAAAAGTCTCTAGTGAGGCTTGCCACAAGGTGAAGATGACATACTTTCAAAGAAAGGAAAGTCTGATACCATAAACCAGGCAAAATGGCTCACTGAAGCAATTTACGTATTTGCTATATTGTATTAACATACAAATACAGGAACCCTATTCAATTCTGAAGTCTGGAAGGCCACTGGATGATACAGGAGTACAGTTTACCCTCCAGAATGTTTTCCTTCAGCATGCCATTAATCCTAGAAGTAGTAAAAAGTATTACACCAACTCCCACATTTAGGCTCTGGTCCAATATGCTCATATTTATCCACTGGGGACAACGTCATTGAGACATATAAGAAATCCAGCTTAAAGTGTACTGCATCTGAATTTTCAGTGCAAGTTTAGAAAACGATCCAAGTGACCAGAACCTTTCACTTTTGAAGACTTCCTTCTATACACAGGGTTAACTGTAAACATTTTCTCAAAGCCTTAAAAGGGCTGAAGTGTTCCTCGGGGGGGGGTTTTCCAGCCATTGACTGTGGCTACTCCTTGGTGAAAAATGCCTAAGCATAATTTCACAGTAGGAAAAACTACAAGATCTCATATAGAAATTGTGTTTTAAACCCCTCCACAGAGGAGTTTACAGAAAATGGAAATAACTTTGTCCAGTAAACCCAAACACAACCCAGTGTGTTCGACCATGCTTCCAATGGGAACCAAAATCGTGTCTGTCCCTAATAACCTATTCAACAAGGAAAAATGTATTATCAGGTTACTCCAACATCACTCATGTTTGGGATTTTGATGAAAAAAAAAAGGCAATACAAACCTCTAAACTTTCTACCAAATAAGAAGGCTTTCACAGGCTAGACCAAGTCACTTGGCCACAAAGGAAAACAGCACCTAAATAGAGAGCAAGTATTTATGAGTAAAACATGCACAGGTATGACATGTTTACAGCTGAAACAGCTCAGCAGCCTTCCCCAGTCAGTCACAGGTTTGCAGTGGAAAAGTGTCTGGACAGTCACGGTATCCATGGAACAACACTCCACATAAAAGCTGACAGACACCCCTTCGCTGGCTGTCCCAGCTGAGGATATTGGGAACAAGCATAAATGATATTTGGACCTAGCTGAGATGACAATACTGATCACTGACTTGGCAGAAATGAGTCTAGGAGCAGACAGTATATTCTCTCCCAACATCCTCCTACTTCTTACAGAAACCTTTAGAAATACAAGGAAATCTTTACTCGTTATTCTCTCCTAATGAACCTTTCCCAGTATATTTTTCCCATTTAATGCTCATACTTTCCATGTAACAAAGCTGTAGTTTCTTCTTTGGTAGGAATGTAGTTTATTTCACAAGGCAGATCTGGAGCATAGTCAATATCAGTTCCCATTCTGAAATCCTACGTCGAAAAGTTCTGTCTTTAAAAGAGTAGAGCGTTTGAGCTACTTAGCAAACTTTTTAAGAAAAGGATAATCCACTTAACCTTTCTGAATCAGGGTGTTGTCCAAAACAAAGTTGCATTACAGTAAACATGGCCAATGGATAATGCTCAGATTTCAGATACAGAACATCTTAGAAAATTCTAAATAGTTAAAAAAAAAAAGCCACCATGCAAAATATGAACCAACCTAAAACACAGTAATTTGCCCTTAGCTGTCATCCTAACACCAAACCATCCTCCTTTATGTCTCAGTAATGCTTTAAAATGTCTCATAATGATAAATATCAGTAAAATCAAGATAAATGAGAACACCTAAGCCACGACAAGACTGAAGTCATAATCAATCTGGCAAGTTTTGAGGTCGCATCCCAAAACTTGTAAAGTTGCCACAATTAGTGACTTAAGGCTGGTAATTCTTTTTTTTTGCCCCCTCAGCTGAAGCCTTAATTTAAAGTGACTTTTTACCTCCTGCTCTTCTGCTGGTGCTCCACTGAAAACTATGTTCCTGGCTCTGACCACAGTTTGGGACGGTGATTCACTAAGGAAAAATACTGGCCCCACAGCCAAAAAGGTTGGTGAGATAAAATTACCCAGAGGACACGCTTCCCTCCAGAACTGTGATGGGCACACAATCAACACACTGGACATTCAAGGGGTGGAGCTGCTGCTTCTGCCCCTTGCTGGAGGCTGCTGCACTTTCCACCAGGTCTGCACCCACCCAAGAGACACAAAAAGACATTTGTCTTGCTAGAAATTTTTTTGAAGTTACATCAATATTCACTATCCATATTGAAATTTAAAAAAAAAATGAAAAGGAGGCACATTACTCACTTGCTAGAGGTCAGGTCTGGATTTTTCTGTGCAAACACAGTGACACTGTATACAAATATTCACACATATGCACCTGCATAAAGAGCCAGGGACCTACCAGTTTTCCTCCAGCTATCTTCTAAAGCCAGAAGACAGATTAATGAGACTATATTGGTCTTACCAGGCCAAAACTCAAGATTCACCACCAAAGAAGCCCAACATGGTACAACCATGCATAATTATTGATAAGGGGCCCCAAACTTTTCATTCTATCTTTTGGGGTGTACTGGGGCAACAAGAGCACTGAAAGGTTGCAGGGTTTCTCAAGTTACTCATTGGACCAGCACACTAAACTCTCCATGTGACACAGAAATCTCAAGCTACCCTTCCTTTTTGCTTCCCTCTCTCCCACAATATGGTCCTCTCCTGCCATCACAGAATCATGGGTAAAAACGTGGAGCATTTCTGATAAAAGCCCATGCCACTCGGCTTCAGAATTAGTTGGGACTGGCCATGCTTTCAGACACAATTCCCTTTTACCAGGCAGCAGGCTGTGCAACAGCTCTGAAACCAAAAAGGAGCTGAAGAGGTTCACAACCTTCAGTATCACCCATACACAGTGCTCACCAAATAAAAACACATAAAGAAGAAAATCTTGTTAGAGCAAAATAGCTTACACACAAAGTGCTAAAACAAACATATAATTAGGGGAAAGACCAAAAAAGAAGTAATATTTCAGTGAGGTGTCACTAGAAAGTAAAAAAACCAAAGAATCAGAAACAGCCAAGTTTTCTGTAATGGTGGGTTTCACAGTTATCCCTTGGTTGAAGTCTGGCTGAACATATCAAAAAAACCATGAGCAGACCCTGCACAGCGTAGAGCCTCTATTGCCAACTTCAATACTTACGTATTTTGCAGCTTTAAGAGAATTCTTGTGTCATTTTGCAACATGTGTCGTGCCAGCAGGGTTGCTAGGCTCCAGCCCAGCGACAACAACTCTGCTTCAGTTGCACAAATTTGTCTTATGAAAGGCATATGTGAAGTACGTGTAGTGGGCAGTTACAATGATGTGTTACTGATGAGCTGAATGTGTTTTCCAACTTGGGGAAATAAACCTGCAAAAACTTTCTTTTCTTTCTGACTTAGCAAGGTACTCCGGAGTCCTCTTGAAACATTTTCTATTCAAAATGTAATGCGCTCTAATTAAACTAAAAATAACTGTCGACGAAACAACCATCAGCTTTTAAAAAACCTAAATCTGAGAAGTTACAGCTCAGAAACTTTGGAGAACACAGCCAACATCAACAGCCAAGAGTCACTGTTTCTGCTTGGCATGGATTTGGCATTCAGAAGCTCTCCAGAAACATAACCTTTTATGCCATTGCTCATGGGATGATGGTTTTGCCCCACCAGTTGAAAGGCAACTTTGCTGGTGTAAGCTACACAGCTTACACTAATACCAAAAGCTGGAACATTAGACCTGCGCTTGTGCTATCATTAAAACACTTCTAGATGAAAACTGGGGAAACATCCAAGGTTGTCCTAAACAGGTACACTATGCTGCACAGCACAGCCAGAACCCATGCATATCAATACAGGTATTTATTGGCATCACCAGATCTTCTCTTTAAGAGAATAACCTTGCAAGTGCCAAGTATTGGGTTTGCATGGTCAGGTTCTGGTAGTGGGGGGGCTACCAGGGTAGCTTCCGTGAGAAGCTGCCAGAAGCTTCCTCCATGTCTAGCAGAGTCAATGCCAGCCGCTGGCCAAGGCTGGGCCCATCAGAAATGGTGGTAACACCTCTGTGATAACACAGTTAAGAAGAAAAAAGTAAAAAGTTATTAGGGAGATGTAATTGCAGCCAGAGAAAAGTGGAGTGAGAATATGGAAGACACCCATGGCAGAGCAGGTGGATGCTTGAGTGGAGGCTGTGAACCCGTGGGAGGTCCGTGCTGGAGCGGAGGAAGGACTCCTCTCCCTCAGTAGCAGTAGAACAATCTGTGATGAACTAACCATAACCCCCACTCCCCGTTTCCCTGCACTGATGGGGGGTAGGAGGTAGAGCTTGGGAAGGAGGGAATAGTAAGGGAAGGTGTTTTTAAGATTTATTTTCCTTCTCATTACCCTGCTCTGATTTTGTTGGTAATAAATTCAATTAATATCCCCAATTCAAGTCTGTTTTGCTTGTGACGGTATTTGGTGAGTGATCTCTCCCGGTCCTTATCTCAATCC
This sequence comes from Neopelma chrysocephalum, assembly GCF_003984885.1. Classification (NCBI taxonomy): domain Eukaryota; kingdom Metazoa; phylum Chordata; class Aves; order Passeriformes; family Pipridae; genus Neopelma; species Neopelma chrysocephalum. The sequence continues at coordinate 21,361,242 of NW_020897690.1, forward strand.
ATGAACGCTTTGCTGTATTTTCTCTCCCCTGTCCAGCTGCAGAGAATGAGTGGCTTCAGTGAGTGCCTGGCATCCAGCCAGGTCAACCCCCTACACAAAGCCACTTGGTTGCAGGAGACGGTGAAGCCCTCAAAGGACTCAGGGCTGTGAGGCTGTGTTCTTCCAGATGTTGCAAGGGAGCACCAAGGAAAAGTTTTCTGCAAGCTGCATAACTGAAATAAGGGCTTCCAGGTTCAAGCAGATATCTCCTCTGACAGCTCCCTGAAGCTAAGTTCAAATTTCTGACCCATATCCTTTCAACAGAGTGAAGTTTAACACCTGCTTCTTCTGGACACATACTGGGAGCCCTTTTCTTAAAAGAGGGTACACAAGCAAATGTGCAACCGTGGAAAGCAGAAATGAAGGAAACCCTCCTGAACTCGAGGTACCAATGGCATTGCTAAAAATAAGAGCATGCCAGACACATAATATCTGCTGTGCCTAAAAGGAGGCTACCCTGCAGTTCCAAATAAACACCTGTGCAGCACTAGAGGAACATTAGCTTCTATGATGGTGATGCCTTTATAATTATCTCCTTCAACATCAGCTACCCAGACATGCTAGACAGAAGGCAGGAGACAGTTGTTCTCCTGCAGTTGTGGAAATTATGGGACAGGGGGAATCCTTTGTCTTTTAAGTTTGGCAGCAGCTAAACCCAAACAATCCCTGCAGCCACTGCTATGCACACTGTGCTGCAAACTCCCCAGGAGCTGAGCATGAGCTCAGAGGGCAGGTTTGGACAAGATGACCTACAGAAATTCCTCCCAACCTCAAGCCCTTTCTGACCTCAGCTGGGCCAGCAAATGCCAGAGTCCTCCTGTGACAAGGACAGCAACCATGGTTTAATTCAACACACCATATGTATTGCGTAAAGTGACTCACCACATAGGAGGAGGAAGATAAAATTGACTTCTGCATCCATTTCCCCTGCTTCCCTGATAAGCACTGCTTGGGAACTTCAGATGCTGAAAAGGCAGTATGAGCTTCCCTCTCCTACCTTTTTTGTACAAAATTTCCTTTTCTTCCTTGTCATCTGGAAATTGCTCTCCTCCTTCCCTGATGGATACTTCCCATTTTAGCAGGGATGCATTCTCACTGGGAAAGTCTGACCTCAGTTACCAGAGGAAACTGCTTCCCTGTGAGCACCCTAGCTGTTGGTAAAACATATGGCAACAATTTTTTCAGGCTGTTTTGAACAGCATAACCAAATGGCTCTATTGCACATATCTCTTGTATTCCTGTATATGGATCTCCAGGATTTCTACATGTTTTAATACTTAAGATATGCAAATACGGCCATGTATATATACTGAAAAAGTTAAAATTCTACCACCAACCTTTCTTCAAAGAGTGTAATGTAGTACAGACCAATAAACAGCCTTTTTTAAAAGCCTCAGAAAACACTTTTCCTCTGTATTCAGAATGCAACTTTGTTATTACTTTAGTATCTTTCAGCATTTTGGGGAGTAAGTTCCAGGGCAAACTCTTCCAGCCTAATTCTTTACTTAGAGCCATGGTTTTTTTATAATTGGCTGAGTTAGAAAATTGGGACAGGGATGGAAATCAAGGCTCCCCGGAGAAAAGTATGACAACTTGTTGTCCTGTAAGAATAAAAGCTAAGAGTACTAAGAAACAGTAAAGAAAGGAAACTGGGCAGCAAGATGGAGAAATCAAAAAGCTGTTAAGTCACAGATGATGGCAGCACCAGGTGATTGGCGGGAGCTTGGCATTATCCCACACCTCACTTAAGGCAGCAAGTTCCAACCTCCCCCGTGACACACGTTCCTGCACTCCAGAGGTGTTTTACTCAGTTGCCTCATTTTGTTCCAGTGAGCATCACGCTATACTGAAAGCAGGTTACAATTAGCATCTATAATAATGCAGGGGTTTTTTTCCTATAAGACCTTTAAGTTGTTCAATATTTTTCTGCAACAGCCAGATTAAAAGACACTCCTGCCTCCAGTGCTGTGAACAGGGGCTTCTTGCTCACACTGACGACCCCTGTGAAGTGCCAGTATATACCCTTCTAACTACCAGCTTTTCTCCCAAAACATAATTATATCAGCAGACTTACATTGCTGATAAATCACAGCAGAGCAGACTGGGCTTTTTACCTGTGCCTTTTATCCAGCTTCCTCTTTCTTCCACACACTAGAACTTATTTTAACAAAACAGTAGTTCCCTCAGATAAGTCAGCAAATATTTTTGTAAAGAGCAGCTGCAGGATGTCTGCCTCACACAAATCAAATTACCTAGTGGCTCAATCCAGTGCCTTCAACAGACATTTCTTCTGTGGTAGCTGGGTCAAGCCCAGTGCATTTCTGCTATTGTGCCTCACGTTCCCCATATGCCATTTACATATGCTCTGCTCTGGTGTGAGGAAAGGAAAATGTTTATACTTGTGGGTGGGACTTTGGATGCAGATTAAAGGCAAGGTGCTATATTTACTGATCTTTTAAAGTAATATCAACATGTTGAAAGGGAGTCAAAGTTCTTAAGAAAGATCAAAGTCCACACGCAGGAACCACAAATTAACATAAATACATGTTGAAATCCTAACACAGACTGGCAAAATTTACCTGCATTTTCCCTGGAGCAAGTAATTTTGGCTAATAGGGGAGTCAAAACCATGAAAACTCTTCTTCACCTTTATGTAGGGCATGGTACAGTGCTTTGTGTTGGAGCAAATGACTCTTCAGACTATTTTGCAAGGCTAGGCTAATATTAACATATTGCTCATGGCTTGCAAGCTTTTGAAAGGTGAGGGCTACATCCTCTACAGGGAAGAAGAAAAAAAGTAATATTACTACTTAACTCAGACTTTTTCAAAGCTAATCCTGTATTTCTTCCTTCTTATTGCACTTGACAGAACTTTTGTTGTCTGACAAATGAAAAGCCAACAAGCAGTAAAGTGTATGACCTTCTTTTATTTGACTAATTATTATTTCAGTAAACAGATCACCTATTTTTCTTGTGGAAGCATCAACGGCAGCCCTGAGAACACGAGGGACGTTATTTCATGAGGGCAAAGGACAGTTTTGCAGCTTAATCACAGCTCTGTAAAACAGATGCCTGGCCTATATTTACAGCCCTGATAGTGCAACTGCTTCGGCAAGAGGTGCAATTAAAGCAAGCGTGCAGGCAGTCACCAGAAGTCACAAGCCAGACGCGGGCTCTGCCAGCAACCTACAAGCACAACATAGATACACAGAAGCCATTGATCCCGGACACCTTATGTTCATAAGGCTGTGTCGACACCAGGCGGGCTGAACTGATCCGGTAAAATATTGTTGTATTAAATTCAGCTAACTTGGACCAGAAGAGGACCCAAGTTCAGACTTTTCGCAAATACCACTTTTAGCAAATAGTTAGTAGTAAGGTGCCTTTGATTTGGTTTCCTCACCTGACACGCTGAAGTTGCCAAGATCCACAAGACCACGGTAAAGCTCAAAAAACTTTCAAGACTTCTGCCTCCTTACTTTGCATTTTGTATCAGAAGATTTCGTCTATACTTACTAACACACTCTTAATAAAGAGACCCTAAGAAAAGAGTGCCCAACGGCAGCCCTGCTTCTGAAACCTCCCTCGTTTGAAGCCTCTCATGCCTGTGCGAGGCGGACAAAGCGCGCTCCCCGGGTTTCACGCAGGGAACCCCCGAGGAGGAACCCCCGCTGCCCCTCAGGCGCAGTTTCAGAGGCTGCCACGCCGCCGGCAGCAGGGAGCGGGGCAGGGACCGCACGGACGCCCATGGCTTCCCGAAGGTGCCGCCGGTGGACGAAGGGCTGTGGAGGCAGAGCCGCGGCACCGGCGTCTCCATCCACTGCCGCTCTAATGAGTCCCAATTAGCTCCGAGCGCCTGCCCGGCTGCGGGCAGCCAGCGGCTGCGGCAGCACCGCTCCAGCTCGGAGGCCGCGAGTTCCGTCCCGGAGAGGCCGGGAATTTGGGAGGCGCAGCTCCCTCTCTTGCCTCCCGCTCCCAGAGGGGCTGCTCCTGCAAATACCTGCAAACCGAAGCCCTCGAGGGAATGCACACGCGACACTTTTCGTGAGCCCTCTGCAGCTTTGCTGCCGGTACCCTGCACCACAAAAGTGACCCCACTTTGGAGGAGAAGGAGGAAGATCCCAACGGCCCGCGCTCACCTCCGCCAAGAAGTTGTCCATGATGGCCCCTCGGCCCGCCCGCGGGTCGCTGCACCGGGCCCCAGCCGCGCACCATGTGCCGCTGCCGCCCGGCCCGTCCCGGCTCGGCCCCACCGAGCCGCCTCAGCCGCCGCGCCGCTCCATCGCGCCCCAGCGCCGGCACCAGCCCGCAGCCTTTGTCCGCCCGCCCCCTCAGAGCCGCTCGGCCGGGCGGTCCCGGCAGCGCATAGCCGCCGCGGGGAGCCGGGGGAGGGGGTGACGAGGAGGAGGAGAAGAAGGAAGAGGACAAGGAAGGCTCCCGCCGCCGCACGCTCCTGCCCGGGGCCGCCCCGTCCCGTCCAGGCGGGGCAGGAGCAGAGGCGGAGCCGGGGCCGCGCCGCTCCCTGCGCCGCGCTCAGCCGCGCCCCCGCCCCGCCCCGCCCCGCCCCGGCCGGAGCGAGGGCAGCGCCCGCCGTCTTGTCCCGTCCAGTCCCGTCCCGCCGCTGCCGCCGGTGCTACTCCCGCGGCGGCCCCGGGAACGTGTGTCCGGCTGCTCGTGGCACGGGAACCCGCGTCCGAATGCGGAGTGAAAGGAGTGCGGGCGCTGGAAGGGGAACGGGGACTCGCCCCGGTGTGGAGGCGGCTCCGCTCCCGTGCTCGGCAGCACACGGCCGTGCAAAGCTCCGCCAGCCGGCGGGAGGTACTGCCCGAGGCAGGTGTTGCTAAAGAACACGTACCTGCAGAGTTCCGCTGCGGACAGACAGCCCTTAGGGAAGTGTGTGGCAAACTTGTGTACGGTCTCTCCTCAGCCACTCACTGAGAAATCAGTGCAGATGAAAATAGCTCTGCTCTATATAGTTTTCCAGCCCTTTACTTTATACGTGCAAAGCAGGTACAAAGTGTTGAGGTTTTGGAGATATTTCTTTTTCATAGTTTTTCACTGACCCTACAGTAAGTAATAGTGCAAGGAACGCAGCAAAGGAGAATCAAATCTTGTAGATACCAGCCTATTTCTTTCACATTACGGAAAGAAATGTATTAAAAATAAGTCAGAACCATAAAGAAAGGGAATGCAGTATTCTGTCTTTCAGTTGCTGGCAGAATCCCTACCACTGCTATGGGAGCTTGAACATATGAGCAATGATACAGAGGACAAGCCCTTGGTAGCAGAAGTAATCATGAGTGTGCAACTCTCATTTTTTAAAGTGTCATGGCTAATGCATAGAGCACAAGCACTGCTGAAAACAGCAAGCTTAAGAATACATACACTACACAAGGAAAAACTTTCTTCTTTCACCTTTGTGTCAAAAAGAATTATCTGAATAAGGAGGAGAGCAGGTAAAAGAGGTTTGGCTTTGAGATACACCATGTAAATATGGGGTTGTGTTAGTCTTGGATGTTCACATGGTGACATCTAGACAAATTGCTGTGCCATCAAGGTTAGCACTGGGATAAACCAGCAAAAGAGGGACTTTCTGCCAAACGGGTACCTGTTGGAGCCTTTGTGGGGGCTGTGGCTGCCTGCCTCATCACAGAGAAACAAGATGGGGGGAATGTTTTCGGGCAGATAGCCTCAGACATGGCCATCTGCTATAGATCAGCAGCTTTCCCCAATTCACCTTCCTGTGGCCAGCCACAGTGGCTCCTGGTAGAAAAAGCAGAAACACTTTCCAGCTTACTTGTAGCCCAGCAGAGTCCCTCAGGCAGCACACCTGTTACAGCTTGCCAAGCTCAGCTGGAAGAGATCCCCTTGGAGACCCTACAACGTCCTGAGGGCTGCCAGGGTGATCACTTCTCTTGTCAGCCCTCCTAATATCTACTCCCAGGTAAACAGGTTGTACCTTCTCACAGTTGCTCTGAAACTCAAGGTTTGCAGACAATTTCACCTGAATTTGCCTGTCTACACAGTACCAACTCACACGGGAGTTAGCCTAAACTGTTGTTCTGCTGTAGATTATATGGTATAAATTCTGATGTAGAAGCTCCGTAACTCTATTCCAAACTGCTGCACTTCCAAAGTTACTCCAGGGGAACAGGGTTTTTTTCCACAGTCACTATGCCATAAAACTTCCCTTTTCAGACAAACCCTAATTTGGGGTGGGCTGAGTCAGATTGGAGGTATTTATTAAGTTGTTTTGACTTCTGATAGAATACTTTATTTGACACCATGTTCTTGGAATGTAGTGCACATCTGGCTACTGCATTGTACGTACTCAGGTCTATGAAGCACAACTGATGTAGGAATTCACGAAAACTTTGAATCCATTGTCCAATAAAAGCAGCCTGTGGGGGTTTTTTTAAATGAGAATTTGAGTAAATTACAAGAAACCATTACCAATAGAATAGGACCAGATTTACGCAGCTTGTAAATACATTGCAGAAGGAATGAGTATTCTCCTGTGGCATGGATGCATTGCAAAAGACTGTAAAACTCTTGAGACTTTTCTTAAGATTTAGAACAACTGCAAAGTTGCAGGAAGGATCTAGGAAGAGGGATATAGGGAGCAGAGGGGAAGAAAAGAGCAGTTTGTGTGATCACTCCAACAAGCTTTTTCCTTTTTTTCTTCTTTGTCTTCTTGTGTCAGTCCCACTCACAGTTTGTAAGCACTAGCATCTGTGTTTCATAGGAGAGGGGTTTTGAAACATGGTGTTTCCTTTTCCCACTCTGAAAATGACCCCAAATTAGTCTCTTACTCATTTTATGCAATTGTTTTGGAATTTGGAAAACCCCACAGATACACTGTACAAAGCTCCATGAACATCTGGAGACTTGGCCAGTTCTGCACAGCTCCAATTTTCTTTTAATCGGTAGAAATTCCTTCACTGATTGTGTGCCTAAGGTAAATTACTTCCTTTTGAAGCTGCTCACATGCATGCCGGCTCAGCTTTCAGCCTGGGTGAGGACCAGGAATGGACCAAAAGCTTAATTCCACCTCCCTGATGAGACACCTCCTCACTGGCCATAAAGATCTTCCCCCCTTGTGTGGGTGGCTGCTGGTGAGGTGGTTGGTCCTTGGGCCCCTTTCCCCCAGTGTCTGTCTCGCTCTGTGCAGTACAGTTTTGGCATTTGCTACATCAGCTTTGCTCTCAGCTGGTCTGTTAGGCCGTTTTAGAATTCCTCAGTTAAATTTACTGCATTACATGGGCCAGGTCTCACCTTCACCCAGGTTTTTCTGACCTTTCTTCCCTCCACCAGTAGTTACTAAAGTCCGTATTTGACTAAAATGTCTGATGATAACAGACGTCTCTTCCTTCCTTAGGTCCCAAAGTAATCTTAGCAGCTGGGACTTTTCGTAAGACCCTGAACTTTTAAAACGTATTTAAACTACTCCTGTCTCTATCAACAACTCTATCCCATTGCATGCAGCTTTCCATTTCTGCTCTGGAGGCAAAACCAACTTACTGATTGAAGCCCAGTTATCTATAAATCATATGCTTCACCTGAGCTGTGTTTCTTCACAGGGAATTTCCACAGACCAAATTTGTAGGGCCTTTTTTAAAAGATTTATTGCACCTGCATTTAATACAAAGTTTGTAGACATGTTTGAATCCCAACAAACCATTAACTCATTCATTACTTTGAGCGCACTTGGTCAAATTCTAGATGTCCTTTTTTCAAAGTAACTTTTTCCCCCATTTTCATCTAGCAAAACTGTCAGGGCACCACGGGAGCTGGTGGCTGCTGGGGCTGGGAGTGTTGGCGGTACCCTGGATGGGTGATGGCAGTGTCTAGCAGCCAGGGCTCATCCCATCACTCCATCCAAGGGCTCTTGAGCTGTGGAGAGGTGGGGGGAGCCCTTGGGGGTGGGCAAGGATGGTCAGGACTGGCAGTGCCCTCAGGGACAGTAATTGTGTTTGAAATGAAACAGGTTGTGCAGTTGCAAGTCCCTGCCTTCACTGCATCTGATTGTCCATGATGACAGTTTCTGTGCATTTCACAAATCCTGTTGTCTGTTCAGTAAGAAAAGATTCATTCTGCGGCTCCCATCTTAATACAAGATCTGGGGGGACAGGCATCTTTATGCTAAAAAACTTTATATTCTATGATTTTTTTAAAAGGCTGATGAATTTTCATGACATGCACTTGAGACTTTGCCCTTTCTTGGCTTACTTTATTTTTTAGTTGCTGTTTTTTCACAGTGCTATCGTTAAACTCAGTGATTTGAACTTTTGCATACCTGACAGGTTTATTGCACAAAAGCTTTTCCCACCCTCTGTAGTTTTCCTTTCCCTACTGATGATGCTGAAGTAGGTTATTTGCCTTACCCGCAGCACTGCTACCCCTTCTATCGGGCATGTGGATTGATTTCAGTCAAAGAATTAAATTATATATTCAGTTAATTTGAACTTATTGATTAAAAGGAGCCTAAATTTAAGTTCTCTTCTCACCAAAATGAGGCAGTATGTTTCTTTGTTCACAGCTCAAGGTCTTGTTTCCTCCAGTACTATCTTCAAAATCTGGTCTCAGATTTTTCCCATTGGTGTCTTTGTCCGTGGCATAGAGTTGCATCATTTTTAGAGTGGCTTTTCTTACGGTCTGCATTTCTGGTAAGAATTCCTGTTTCTTTAAACTTACTCCAGAAGAGGAGTTTTACCCCCCACTCTGGGGCTGCTATTATACTTGTAAGCTCCTGTCAGGTTTTAGCTATTTAACTTCTGGTAGAGAAGATGTTGGGCATTGACAGATGTTTCTGTAGTAGGTTACAATGTACAGGAAGACTGCTAGCACAGAGCGCAGTTTTCTAACACGCCAGTTTTGGGGGATGTAATGAAACAAAAGACTGCTCCAGCCAAAATTGGCATGGTCTGTGCAGAGCAAAAGAGACAGATTCCTCATGCTCTTGTCCATTATGACTGCTTCACAAACATGTGCTCAGGTTTCAAAACCAGTTCCAGGTCATTGTCATAGCTTTCAAAATAATTAACGGACTCTCTTCAGGTAAACACCCAACAACCGGGCTGGACAGTGTTACTTTTTCTGAATCCTGCTTGAAGTAAGCCAACTTTCTCTGTGTGCTGTACCATGAGCTGACTGTCTGACTAGCAGTTGTGAGATGTGAGGTGCTTCTAGGTCCTGAACTACTTGCCAGGATGAGCGTAGCTCTTAAGCATGACAAGCAATGGATCAATTATTCATACTCACAGATGAGCTTTATTTATTAACCTTTAGGAGTAATAAATAAATAAAAAGTGAAGAGCTGACAGATATTTCTAAGAGCTTAATTTATAACTACTGTGACATAAAGCAGTTTTAACATTTCCTTTTTATGTAAATAAGCTCCCAACAGGAATAAGGAAAAAAAGCTGGGAGACATCTGCTTGGCTTCATCAGTCTCTCTCTCTCTTTTCTGGATCCGAACAGCTTCTTTGGTTACTTTGACCTTCTTACACCCTAATTCACTTGACTGTTGTTGCAGTGCAAGTACTTTTCTGGAGTCCTAGATGAGAAAAAAAACTTCAGAAGTCCCACCCAACAATCATAGACACTACAGATGTGTCTTTTCTGTGCTGCTGGGCTGACCACATATCCAAAACGGCAGGCCCATTCCTTGCTGAGGATGTACAGATCCAAAACTGTTACCATGGAGCTGGATTGCCATATGCCACTGCATTTAGAACTATCAGCTTGGGGTCTTGTAAAGGCCTTTAAGTAAGTGTTATATTCAGTTTCTTACCAGAACCTCTACCTGGGAGATTCTAAGTTTTATTTTCCACATAGGAAGTCTCTATTACAAGATTTCAATATACAATTTCACAGACTCCAGATTTTTTTTCCCAATGACACAGAGCCATCTCATTCAATAGCTGGCAGCACACATATGAAGATGGACGGCTGTCTAACTTCCCATGGTTTTACCCATTTCCTGAATTCTACTCAGCCCCCAGACATTGCCTTTGCAGAGCCTTTCTCTTCATTGCTTACAATCCTTCGTCTGCCTCTTCCCTCCATCCCTCATATGAAGTGGCCTGCTTCATTCTGGGCCCTTCAGGCAACATCAATGCTTGTGGTGGCAGTCTATTCCCTGCTTCCCCAGCTTCTGTCACTCCTGGCTGTCTGAGCTTCATTGACCCTTCATCTCATCTAAGATTGCTGTTGCACTTAGTCATCAACAGCATCTTTTAATCCAGCTTTTCTTCTCTTACAAACTTATTTGCAACCTATTCATTTAAATTCTGTTTATCAGCTTGGAATATAGTTTTAAGAAAAGATGCCGACAAAGAGATCGCTGTATTGTACGAGGGTATTGGTTTATCACAAGATACCTGCTGGAAGAAAAACAGAGAAGTGACAGACAAAAGCTATCAAAAAGCTTAGAATCAGTTAAGGGATAAAGACAGTGGGAAAACATAAGAAAAAGCATAAAAGGAAATACAAGTTTTTCTCATCTGCTTTGAATCAGATTGTGAATACATTTTCCTTGACCTCACCCAGGTAGCCTGTTTAAAGACAACGGTGTGAAGGCAACTTGTAGTTGCAAACCCTGCAGTCACAATTTATGCATGTGTTCATTTATCAGGTAGTTAGGCCTGCGCAAAACATCTCAGCACATCTCTGAAGGTCACCTCCTGCAGAGCAGAGCCCACAGGGGAACCCACGAGGGCACCTTTTGCTGCCTCAGTGCCACGTAAGCCAGGTTAGTTCAAAACATTTCCCCTAGCAGTTTAAACTAGGTCATCCCTGTTCTTCTGAGGCAAACAAGGAACACTCATCTTTCCTTGCCCCTGGCAGTGCCATGGAAGGAAAAATCTTCAGGGAAAGGGCATTAAAGCTCAGTGAGGGCCAGTCATACCTTAAGCCTCTGCTGCTGTTCAGCCAGCAAATATAAATCAAAGGCTGCCTTCTCACTAGACGTGTCAGACTAGTTTAAACCATGCCCACGCTCCCTACCAACCATTTATTGCTCCCTCAGCTGTGACAGGTGTGAAGGGTAAGCCTACCTTAGTGATGTAGCTTGGCACCTTAAAAGTGAGTTTCCAGTCTCTGCCACTTCCCATGCTTTGGTTCATGTTGGGGAGCAGTCCCAGAGCATGCGAACTTTGTGCCTTCCATGGGAAATTAAGCTAAAATATGTGCTCCAGAAACAGTCTTGGTAACTAAAGAGTTATCAGGACATAGGACTAGATCAGTGCTTGTCTGAAATACAGCCTCTGAAGTGCACTAAGCATGGACAATGGGCCCTCAGCCTGAAGTTTCACTCTATGGATACACTTTTACTTTGCTGCAATCTTTACTTGTGTAGCATAGCCATTATGTTTCCATGGGTCAGCGCAGAGAATGGGGAATGGGGGAACTGTTCCAAACTTTTCTTTTGGTTTATGTTCTGGTTTTGTTTTTTTTTCTTAAAACAAAAACTCATCAGAAAAAAAGTTTTGATTCTGACCAATTACTTGAGCAGGTTCAGATAAATACCTTGCAAACAAATATTGTTGCAATACAGAGAGGTACAAGGAGAAGGGTGCTCTGCATTGTTGCTAGCATTTGTTCCTCATACCAGCTCACAGCTTTAAAAACCCAGGAGGAACAACCTTCAGAGTCTCTTGCACTATGGAGAAATTTTATTCCTTTTACATATGTAAGGCTCTATCAGCCTGAGGGATAGTTAATACTTTCTGTCAGTGCTCTTCTGTTAGAAGTTTCTTTCCATGCATCTGCCACTGTAAGAAACATTCTCCCTCTTTGCCCCTAGACTCCTTCTTGTGTTTGAAATCAAGAAATTCCATCATAGCCCAGGAGAGCTAAATATTAATTTCAAAGCATGACAGAGTTTCCCACAAATGCAGTCGTAGTGGGACACTCAGAATACTGCGAACCTACACATTACAGAGGAGGATGTTCTTTTGCAGTTTGTTACAAACTGCGTTTAGTAATACAAAAATGATATTTGATGACTGTATACTTGCGTAATCACATTTGCAACTTAACAAATCTTGTCTGAAATCCTCTCAAAATCTCTGGTGTTGCATTGTTGTGATAAGTTCAATTTTGGTAGCTTAAATTTTCATCCAAATACACTTGTTTTGCTTTGATATGTTATTTGCTCATGATTTTAAGGTGTGTTTAGGTCTCGGTCAAGCTATAACTTTATAGGTTTGCTTATTTACTGATTGCATTCAAGTGAATAAACATGCCATTTCTTTGTTACAAACAAAAGCAAAGTTCCTGGCTTACATCAGTTTGTTGTCCCAGAATAGAATCAAAGGCTGCTGAGGTAGTTTAGGTCCCTATTTAGAAATAGGAAAACCTTTGTTTTGTGTACACAGACACTAAGCACTCCAGCGTGAGATGTTAGAGGAAACTAGGGAAGTTAGCAAGCCCAGTGCTAGCTACATTCTTGGCATGCAGTCTGCCTGTAGCATTATTTGGTGTTTGTGTTTACTTGCCACATATGACAGTTAGTAGACTGGAAAGACATGGAAGTGATGTTTAGTACCAGGCTTGTTAAAGGATATATGAGAGTTCATCTTCTGTTTCCCTTGATTCTTATTCCAACTGTTTTACTGTATACCATTCCCCTAACACCCATAAAACTGTAGCAATGCTCATTCTTTTCTTAGTCAGTGAATTACAGGATTTGAACAGGATGCAGCAGCAAGCTGTAAACAGAAAATAAAGTAGAAAACAATTCCATAAATGCAGTTGTTAACATTTGAGTAACAAATATGATAGCAAAACAGGTATTTTTCAACAACGTGACAGTAGCAAGCCCCCTAATTCCAGTGGACCTTCAACTGGAAACTGGGAAAAAACTTGCATTTAGATCTTTTGAAATTCTTTCTTGAAACCGCAAACTGTGGGTGTGCACTACCAGAACATCATGTCTTTTTGCCTTTAGTGCCCAGCTGCTGCAAATAGGTAGAATTCCAGATATATACAGTGGAATATATGGAATAGTGAACCTTATTTTGTTTGTTTGTTTGTTTGTTTTCCCCCATAACTAGTTCAGAATTCCACAGCTGGAAAGATTTCTTTTTTTCGGGTTTGTGGGCAGAAGCTTTAATATAACAGTGCGGTGTATGTGGGGTTTGCCCTTCAGTTATAATGCCAGTAATTTTTTCCATTAGAAAACTACTGAATCTTTGCTAGAGATTTTTTGCTCGAAAGCATTCCAAAACCTTCTAGAAACCCCGCAACACAGCTACTCCCTTCTGCATCTAGCACAAATTCTCCTTCAAGTTTAAAGGCTTCAAAAGCTAGTATAAACCTTTTCAGAGAGGAAGCCAAGACAAACGTATTTGTGGCATAATCCCAGCGTAATCTAGTCATATGGAGGGAAATCATCAGAAGTGAAATCTGGCAGAATATTCAGCTGGCATCTGGAGGGTGAGCAGAATAGTGCCATTCCTCCTAGTCACAGTTATCAGCGTAAAAACTTCAGGAAATCAAGCCCTTGTTCTGTGCAAAGGTAAAGCTCTGCAGCCACTGTTCATCTACTGCAGACTAATATGGCAGGAAGATTCAGCCTTGGCTGGGACAGGCAATCTTTAAAGTCTGATCTCGACTAGATTTCTTGGTGGCAACAAATCTGAAGGATATTTTGTCTTGACTAAAAATAAAAGTTCCTGGTTGAATTCAGGGCAGCCTTTGATACTGACTGACCTAAATAAACTTTACTAGCTGAAAGAAGCAAGTAGTTCAGTTTTGTATGTACATTTAGTGAATCAACTTTTGTCTAGAATCATTGGGAAAAGGTTTCTTCTTATCTTCAGAAAAATATGTGAATCCCTTCTCAGAGAAAAAGTCAACGTTAAAAAAATAAACATCAAAAGATGAAGCTGAGTGATGCTAAGAACAAAATATGTACTAAATTAAGGTTGTATGGTTTGCCTTTTATTAATGGCATCCTCAGAGGATACTGACTCATTCAATGACTGAAGTGCTTGTGGCTTGGGACCTATCCCGAGCCAATAATCCTAGAACGAGGGAAACTCTTCTTTTCTTTATGTAAGAAAGCTTCCAGATCCAGTTGTTGTTTGCTTCAATACTAAGAAATATGGGAATCAAAGCACTCAAATTAGGCTCTCTAGAAGGGAACAAGTTATCATGTGAGGTTATTCAGCTACTGGTGAGATTGTCTAAAAAGGAACAATCAGGATTTCATCCTGTCACTACTGTTCCCTTTCCACTCAGTCAAACCAAGGATGGGTTTTGCAAGTCATCACTTCACCATCTCCATTCAAGGAAGGCTTTGCCAGCCATGGGGACAGACAGATCTGAACTGCGGTATGAGGAAGAGAGCTGAGGAGCCAGCCAGGGTGATTTGTTCTCATCCATCTAGCCTACCTTCAGATTCTCTCTCTGATGAAAATTTCTGTCCTTTCTCTTTGCACAACTCTAACACACCTGCAATTTTTTTTTCTGTTGTTCCCAGGAAGTGATAGATCAAAGGGCTGCACATCTCTGATTCGGCACTGTGTTTACACTTGGGCGTTTTAGCTTGATTAGAAATTCAATTCCTATTACTCAGGTGTCAGGATTACTGCTGTGGAAAGCATCTGCCTTTAGGGAAAGGAGATAAATAATTCAAACATCATACTGAAAGTCACCTTCTTCTTCCACTGTGCTAGATGTTTACCGGGACCTTCTAGTGGTCATAATCATTGCAATGTCTCTACCGTGTGACTCTGGCACTGTTGAAAGGAGGTAGCAACTGTAAGGCCTCTTTTGCCTTCATGCTGCACTAAACACATGGCATGTATGAAATGGACCTTCCCAATGGTAAGAAGGTAAAGGATTCTCCTTGTCAACGTACTTCAGTCAGAATTGCAGAAATGCCATTTTATGTTTTCCCAACACTTGGCCTGACCTCAGCAAGATAGCAATCCAGCTTTGAAATCATAACTATTATTAAAAAAAAGGTATCTATTTTTAATTTTAGAGTTAATCATTGTTAATAGTCTAAATGCTTTATAAAAGGACCCAGGATGAAGAAACTTTAAAACTGAAAAGGTTTCCATATTTAGATGTAAAATGCTAATACAGTTTGAAAAGTCTGAGCAGAGTTCTTTTGAGCAGGTTAGTTATGCATGCAGTTAAAAGATGCCCTCAAGATGCTCACAAGCTAGGAACCTACTGAAACACTCCTAGGGTTTTCTTCTCATTCCTCACGTAATTATCTCTGCCTGTTTGTTTCTGTTGCTACTAGGTACTTTTTGTTTCCAAATTATTGCTGTGTGAGTGGGATTTTGGAACTGCCTGGAGCCCTTGCTAAGGTAGGCAGTCCTGTGCATAAGTGGCAGCAGTCAGTAGTTCACAAACTCACTTCACACTATACATTGGGCTTGGCATGATATCTCAGCCGTATGAAGATGAGCTTATGCTTAAGTCTTCACTGAACTGGATCGAGGGACAGTACTTTTCATAAGGTGGTCTTTAAAACACCTAACTACTGTTTAGCAATAAACCCCAGGAACCTGAAGTGATGTGTGAGATATTTTAAATGTTAATTTTCAAATCCTTCCTGTCTTAAACCTTTACAGTAGATAACACTGTTTATGAAATACACCCAATGCTGTTTTTATCTAATTGGAAGTTACTCCCATGGTCTTATTGGAAACGTGTTGGGATTTACAGCTGTGTTACTGACAGACAAATGACATTCAAGCAGTTGGACTGCACTCTGGTCAGTGATGCAGTGGGAAAGTAGCTCCACTTTCAGCCAAATAACTGCTGGTCAAGCCTCAGTCTACAACTGTTTGTTAGTACATGCTGCTTCATGGACAGGACAGATCCCTAAATCTTCCACTCTGGCTAAGCCTTGCCTATCCTCTGTGCTGCAGATTGTAACTCCTGAAGAGGAAGGCTTTATGCTACACTCTAGGGTCCCGTGGGTATTCTGGTGTTCTTCTGCACTTGTCCGAGCTCTTAGAGCTGCCCCTAGCCTGTGCAATATGACAGTGCAGTGCCACCGCAAAGCATGATGCAATGCTGGCACAGTAAGGGAGTGGGTTGGTCTGTAAGAGCACTAATTCAGGCTCCCAGTTTACACAGATCAAGAGTATTTTCTAATTAAGAAGTCTCTACTGCTTTAAAACTGTCAGTCAAAATGGATTTCTTTTTGGTTTTGAGGGAGCGGGAGATTTTTTTTCTGAGTGACCTTAAATTACCCAGACTATACAATGGGTGGCATGATCAGGAAACTCACAGTGGCCACTTCTTCCTCTGTAGTCCTCCCCCAGCATCTTTTTGTCCACAGTACATCAGATCCATTCATGCAGTTTTCTTCTTCCAGTCTTACACTATTCCTAAAAAATTCACAAAGGAAGAATTGAGATTCCAAAAAATAATGCCAGCAGGAAACAGAATGGAGACTGAAGCATTCTCATCTTGAAAAAAAGGCCAACAAAGAGAATATTGTTTTCATTTTGTAAAAGTTTATTGTCAAATTGCTTTGACCTCAGCTTTAGACTTATCTATATGTTTCCCTGTAGCAAAATCTGAAATGGTGACAGAACGGCATCAGTACTTACAGTGCAGTAATCTCATGACATCTTTTGCAGTTGGTCTTTATGCTCACCATGATAAAACAGCAGCCAAAAAAGGGCACATTATATCTAATAACCCTCACTCAAACTTGGGTGCTCTGCAATGGACAAATAAAAATCAGCAAATGTTTTCTTAACTCAACTGTTGGCAGTATTTAGCTTTTGAAATCTTTCAAAATAAAAGTATTTATGAAGCTTTTTCACTGAACCAGGTGCATTCCAGCTTCTAAATATAATCCTGTTTCTGGCTGGAAGCCTTCCACAAAGGATCAGTACTGAGTATTCCTGATAGCAGCACATAAGCACATATCTAGCTTGTGAAGCAGCTGGCGTTTCTTTAGCTGTGCTAAAGCTGCGCTTGGTCAGGAACATCACAGTCAGCAGGGATGGCAATTAGAGAGAGGTCTGCAGACAGGAATAGGTCATGCAATTAGTGACACTCAAACAACACAAGATTTTTAAAGTCTGCAAGTAAAGACTTTATATAAATCAGCAAACAGACTCTGGTTCTACTAAACTAGAGTGAAATGAAGAAAACACTGCCAATATGGAAATTCTGAAACAGCCCTGAAACATTCACATCTCAAAATTGATGCCACCATACCTACACCTAATAACTTGGAGTCCAAATAATTCTGAAAGTAAGTTATGTTTTAAAAGATCTTTCGAAATGAATAGCTTTAAGAACTTTAGTTATTCAGTGATGGAAAACATGTACTTCAGAGCTGCTTCCTGGGCTAAAAGTTATGCAGTGTGAATGGGGGATTTGGTCTCTGAATACAAATTTTTACAATAATCTGCTTTTATTTAAATAGAAAAGTGATGGTGTACGGTGTGGACCTAGTTTTCTTTCACTTGCCCTCTTTCCCCCAGTGATAAATCCCTTCAGTTAAAGAAGTTGTAAAAATAGGATGGAAAAAAAGAAGGAAACAGGATTCAATTTATTGAAGGTAAAACTGAGATTGGGAGAAATACCACTGCATAGAGAAGTTTCAAGATAAACCTCATATAAAATTCCATGTTAGTTCATAATCTTGTGACATATCTAATGACAATGTCCTGGGGGATGGGGTAGAATGGACATAGGTCTTTACATAGGACAGCATGACAGATAAGCTATCAGATTTTCATTACAGAGCAGAGGTTTTTTTACTTCTACTGGATTTATTATAGTAGTTATTAAGGTCAATAAAGCATACCATTGACTCCAGGGAAGATGACAACAAATACAGCAAACAAGCTGTTATTGATTTGTCTCAGAGACAATGAAATACCCACTGACCCATTCCCAGATCAGTTATTTACTGCATTTCCTTATTTCTAGATGACAGCTAGCATGACAGATGTCCTTTATGTTTGTTGTGTATAAGTATTCCAGTTTGTTTAAATATACATGTGATAGTTCAGAATCTCATGATGCACAGATGAGGTGCAACAATCAGCAATGAGATAAACAGATACAGATCTGAAACAAATGTTAAAGAATGTCTTTTCTAGCGCAAATGATCTTAATAAAAGATATTTGCCAACAAAGGAATACACTGGGCATGGATGCTTACATGTGCATCTGTCTTCTAAACGCAAGTTTTCATCTTCCTCATATATTATTAAAATTAATGGATGCCAGTACCTTGTCCAATTACAAGCAATGTCAAGATTTTTGTTTCAAATTTTGAATTGTGCTCTTATAGTTCGTGGTATCATTGAAAGTCTTTGACAGATTTATATTACACATAAATTACAACCAGCTGTGAATTACTGGGTTGCAGTTCTATCAGAAGCTTCAGGTAATGTCATAAAGCAAAGGAGAGAAGCCTGATTCGCTAAACTCCCAATGGAAATACAGATCTGTAGCTTCCACCTTGTTTACAATTTTATATACAAGCTCTGGGTGAGGAAATACCGACGCATATACACCTCCTTACCTAGATTCCATTCTCTCAACTCCTCCTGCTTCATCATTCCCTCCTTTTTGTGACTCCTCACATCCCTCTATACTGGGCATGTTGCTTTGAGTGGTGGCTATAGTCACTGTCTCAGCTGCAATTTTAGGGCTCATGAGTCCTAATACGTCTATTTTATTTCACATAACATTGAACTGCCCTCTGCAGAAAAGTCAGCAAAAGCAAATGTGGGACAATTCATGATACACACAAGTCTACAGGCCAGAACAGGCTTAAATAATCAATGAAGGTGTCTGTGCTAACCTCCAGGGTGGAGAAATGGTGTATCTGGGGTACCATACCCCTGTCTCCATACTTGTTTATATTGATGCATATTCCCAGGATGCACCATCAGTCAGTCACACCTTGGTCACCACAACTCTGGGAGAAATTATTTCCACTTTGCATTTTTCTGCCCAGTTTGCACTGCATGGCATAGTACAGAAGGCAATTTTCTGTGAGGGTATATCTGTGAGGATATATCAGAGAATGTCTGGCAGGTCACCTGCATTATGGCTGTGACATTCACGTCCAGCCTGTCCACAACTCAATAGCATGTGTTTGATAACTACAGACGCATGGTTCCTTCAATTTTTCAAGATATTTAATATACTACTTTATTTTTTTTTCCACATAAAGTCAGGGGATCTGGAAACCAAGAGGAAGGACCACTTCCATGTCCCCAGCCAGTGCACTGGTAGATGCAGCCCAGTGCCAGTGGCTCCAGAAGCCCCACTGCTAGCCAGCCGAATGGTTTCAAAGCACAATGCCCTACCAAACCCTTGTCAATGAGACTCAGTCATATCACATAATACCTGCCCACACTTTAATGAAATGATAACAAATAAAAAGATTTGGTTTACATAATTTACACCTGGATGAGCTACACCTCAGCTTGTCTTCCTTCGTGCTCACAGTTTAAAGTTTTTGTAGCTTTCTGAAAATGATGCAGATGAAGTAATATTGAAAAGGTTAAGTTAATCTAATAGCCAGCAAGGGTTAAATAAACCTAATAACTAGCAAAGAAAACCCAGAATTCAGAGTTGCAAAAAGCCAAGACTTGTAGAATTTGGCGCTGGAAAACAGATTGTCCAGGTGCAGAAACATGACAGCTGTGCATGATCATAGCCAAGGAACGAATTAAAATTGTTCTTGAAATTCCCTTGCAATTAGTGCAGGGACACTGCACATCATCAAAGTCTGTGCTCTCAAGTCCAGGATTTCACAAAGTGAAATAATGCTCATGACACTAGCTGTGTTTCAGTGTGATTAGCGGTAATTAGGCAGTGGGGAAAGTCTCTGCAGACCAGATGATCTGGGACCCCATTTTGCAGTCTGATATGGAGAAGTATTTTAAAAAACCTGCAGACTGCCATTTTAAAATGGAAGCCACATCTACCTGATTTTAACCTTTCTTAGTAAGCACTTATTGAGACTGTAAACATCCATAAAACAAACATCCTGTTGGATGTATCACTTGGGTCAAAGTGGATTAACAAAGCTCAGATAATTTCCCCATGCTGATAGTGCACCTTTTTCACCACCAGCTTATCTGCAGATGATTTTTTAGGAGAAAGAACACGAACTGGTGGTTTGTATAACCCAATTTCAGTGAATTAGTTCCTCTGGAGCATAATTGGTCAGGGGAAAATAAATCAACATAAAAAAGGCATATTAATTTTTAATCTTTGATTTTTCAGAGTAAACATACATTCAGTGTTAAAGACATGAACAATCCCATTTATGTCAATGGAAATTTTAAAAAATGCATCATGGTCCAATTTCTGTTGAGCCTTTGCAACAATGAAAGTAGGTTTTCTCAAGATTCAGGATTTTGAAGGCTCAGGTTTTTTGAAAGGATGTCCTGGATGTCTCATATACATAACCTGGATGAACTTATTAATAAAGTAACCACCTGAAGTCAAATTAGAAAATGCAATAATAAAACTTCTACCAAAATGATTGCATGTGGTATATGCTTTATTTTTTCTTTAATATAATACTAATACTATTTCTTCAAGAGAAAGAAATTGGGAAAAAAATGTGGAAACTGCATCTATCAAAAAGGATTTTACATTGGCATAGACAAGGTAAAACACCTCCAAGTGGCCAGTGTGCCAGAACACTGCATTAAACACAAATTGTGGTAACATTTTAAAATGAGCCTATTGGAAAAAAAATGTCAGCCATCTTCTTGCTTACTGACTTCAAGCATTACAAAGATGTCTAAAATATATAGGAATAACACACATGATCTTTGGGTTATAAAAATTTATATTGAACGATAATTAAGTTGTTCACTGCATGCAGTTTTAACCTTAAGTTTTCTATGGCACTGCAGGGATTTATGCCCATGTTGAATGTTATACATTGTTCTGGTATAATTTACAACGTGTCTAATTGAGCATAATGCACGCATTTTTGTCAAGATCAGAGACCTACTGTGGTTTTTGAACTGCCTAACCCTAAAGGTGTATCCACATCACTAAAATGAAATATGCCTATGTGACGTGGGATATGTAGACCTGAATGTGAGTTTGTCAATAATTTTCCTCTTGACCCTGGCAATTCACTAAGGAGGTCTACTGGCACACTGCCAGACACACTTGACTCCCACGGGACTTAGTAAAATGTGTGCAAGGATTAAGCCTTCAACACCATGTCCCTGAATTCATTTACATAGTTGGATCCTCAAAGGAAAGATTTCCTTATTTGCAAAGGTGTCCCTGACAAACATATAAGACCTAAAATTTTAGCAGATACTTTTTCCTTCAACTCATCCTAAGCAATGGAAGACAGAGAAAAACAATTTCCTTCACCAACAGGCCCTCATCCTTTATTGAAGCCCCTTGACAGACCAGGCTTTCCCAGGCAGCTGCTTTCTGCTGCACTGGTGCCTCATCTGTGGTGAGAACATCTGGGGAACTGTTGCATGAAAACAGAGTAGGAAAATTATCTTCGGGACCTTTCACTTTAGGACATAGTTCTGTTTGCAATTTTAAAGTCCTGGACCTTACGTGCATACAGATGCTATATCAAAATGAACAAACAATAATCCTGCAGAGTGAAGCACAGAGCAGACAGGAAATGCCTTAAGGTAACCCTGGCAACCTTAATTTTCTCCATTTGTGCAGTCTTTAATTTTGTCATCACACAGTAATGGTTCTCCTTCAGGAGACTTCTCTGCCAGATGTTTAGAGCAGCACCAGCAATCACCAAATTTAAGGCATCTAGGCAGTCTGTGCTGGAAAAATAACAAAAAAACAGTGGTAAAGCCCACATGGAAATTTGCTGACCTTTCAGCTCTGACAAAAACCCCATAGTTCCTATGCATTCAGTTTTCACTTGTAAGACGGGGAAAATTGAGGTAAAAGAAGCACAAAAGACTCCGTTAAAAGTCCATTTTAGGTAGAAATGATACTTCTAGGATGTTGATGCAAGTTTATCCAACTCCTTGATACATCTAAAACCAGATATTTTACTAGAAGTCCAATACTGATCACTACCAAGCTCTGTCTCTCAAGGTTTCCTGGCCACCATATTTATTTTTCAAACAAGAGTTCGCTGACGGAGATGGAAAAAAAAATCATGACACTAAAAATTTATTTTCAATACACCAAAACATTTTTTTCAATTTTCAAAGATAAATCAATTTTTTTATGAAGTCACTTTTGGGAGAAACTTTCCCTGGAACTCTCACAAATGTGAAGGCAAAAGAACAGTAACTGTTATACTGTTTATATAGTCACTGTTTATAGCAAACGCAGTTGCTGATTTTGTAATTTTATAGAGAGACCCCAGCTGGAAATACAGTAAGATTGTTCTCCCCACCCCCACTGGATTAGCTATGGTAGGATTTTGTGTTGAGGAGACTGGCAACTGGAGTTTCCCCCAGTACTAAAACCATAAATAATAATCTTCTGCTCTTCTCTCTAACTAGTGGAGATAATAATCAGACTAAGAAGAGCTTCTAGAGCAATTGAGGGATATCTGCATTAAGATTTATGAAATATTAAGTAGGAAAGAACCAACTGGCTACTAATGTATCCATGGTAAATACTTCCACATGAAATTACAAAAGTAAAGCTGGTACAGAGAAGAAAGAGATTACCCATGCTGTCTAAATTGCAGCATTTACTGCATGCTGGCTGAGTATTTATTTGTGAATACAAGGGTTCTACATGTGTCAGATTGACTGTTTTTCAGTTACAGGTGGACCAAAGTTGTAAAGCAGAAATCAGTGTTTAACTCAAAAGGCAGTTGGAGGCTGTGATCTATTACTATTGAAGAAAGCAAAAGGATTGCATTTGAAAAATGAGTCTGGGTTATCTCCTGTAGAAAGAAAATATAAAAGTACACAAGCAACAGTAATAAGCAAAAGAGAAAAGATGAAGTAATAATAAATCAACCATAAAATTCATTTAAGAACCTTGCAATCTGATGTGAAGCTACTGCAACATCTGGAAAATGCTTCTGAATTTCAGTCTGTGGACTTCAAGGCTCTGAAGAACGAGGCAAGCAGATCATGGGCATCCATTAATAATCTCTTTTGTCTCTTCTGGCCTCAGTTATCCCCTGCGACAGATCTCATTATAATTTGGCATGTTGGCCTCAAACCTAAAATAGGTTATTAATCAGAGTTTGAGAAGCATTTATGACAATCTCTTTTTCCTATTTTATCTCCCATTTCAACAGGATTCAAAGGTTTTTGTACCCAAGGGCACATACAATCCTGCTGCTTTGAAATAAGAATTTCAGTGTGGAGTTTAAAATTGGCTGAAAACACCAGTCCAGTCCAAAGATATTGCATCCATTTAATTAAATCAGTAAGACAGGCTCTACGCTTCACCCAGTACTGAAAATTTGGTTTGTTTGCATGTTTCCAGTGGTGGTTTCTAAGTTTTCCAGTAAGACAGGAGGACAAAGGTGTCTCTCAACTCTCTGCTTCTGCTTTTTCTCCTTTGTTATTATGCTATGGGCTTGTGTGAGGACCTCATAGCTGGGAAGGGGAGTGAAAAAACCATGTTGTCTTGTCAAGTTTCCCCAGAGTAAGTCTGGCACTGCTCACAGACAGTGTTTCCCTAGCTCTATCGTGTCAGGAGTGGGGCTGTTGCAGATGCCCACTGACCACCCTTTCTACTGAGGCTTGGCCCCTGTGCCAGTACTTCCGGTGCTTCCTGTTAAGTGCAAGAAAGTGCCAGGGGATTGGCATTAGACACAAACAATCAAACAAGAAACAAATTTTATCCAAAGTCACCTAAAAGCACAGCTACTCTAATTCTCAGGTGTGTTCAGGAAGATGCAGAGTGCTGGATCCAGCTGACTCAATCAATGTCTAGGTGCAGAATGTGGTGGGCGAAGTTGTGCATCTTCTATCCCCTGAGATGTTCTCCCTGGCATCAGTGAGTGGTGCGAGCTTTCACATCGCAATGGGAAAAATACTGCACATTTGGGACAAAGGCAAAACCCAGGCATGTTGTAACCAAAAGATTTAAAATAGAGATTCACTTCAGTAGTTTTATTCAGTGGATTAGAAACTTCCAAGAAGCTTTAAAAAATTATTTGGACAAAATGCTTTCTCTAAAATATTCACTAAAGAAAAAGGTATAATATATTTAATTATATTTTCAGTCCAGAATAACATATCATTAGAAATGAGGAAGACATGCCAGAAAAACAAACAGTTTGGTGGTTAAGACAGCTCATCTGCTATGTGAGATAATAAAGTCCAGATCCTGCTTTAAATTAGGGAATGTGATTTTCTTGCTATTAATTTAATTGTTTTCTTATTCATGCCAGGAGCAAATTTAAATTCACTCTTGGGAGGTCAAAATTCACTTCATGTTCTTGCAAATGGGCTGAATTATGTGTCAGGCATAATGTTAGTTATAAAGAATAGTAAAAAATCATTTTGGGGGGATAATCTACATTTATATTAGCTAAACAACTTTGAATTTGACCTGCTTGGAAATAGATCAATTCAAAAACATAGGAAATTATTTCCTGACAAATAATAATTCTGCCCACATTTTTCTAGGGCTATAAGGGCTTGAATAATATTCACAAGATACCAAATGGAAAAGAAAAACATGAGAAAGTGAATTACACTCACTATCAAATTTACATCCATTTGCATAACCAGCATTTGCGTTTCTGCATTTTTCTCATTTCTCCATGAGAATGCAGTAATCCTACTTTTCCCATTCAGGTAAATATATTCTTTTCTTTCTTTATTGTGAACATAGCAACAGGATTTAGCCCATGAGAAAATAAAACTAGCAATATTTTAGATATTTTATGCATTGTATCATTAATGTATTTTGCTAAATTGTTTTGATAGAGTTACCATTTCCACTGGTCTTTCAGATTCTTGATCTGAGGTTGTACTCCAGGTCAGCAGTTCAAGTCATTGACCCTTTGCAGTCTTCATTAACCTTGATGTTATGGTCGCTTCTTGGTATTTTTATACCCCTTATATTTCCTAAAGACTTGTCCAAACTTAAATTAAAGCTCAATGGTACCATAAGGCACTTACATTGGTTTACAACTAACATACTGGAGTAGTGTTTGTACTCCAAGTACTCAAGTACTGCTTGATTTTCATGGTATGAAACACAAACCAAGCTGATATTCCCAACTAACATAGACTAAAGCACATCTCAGCATTTTACAGAACAGCTTTGATGCAAATCATCCCTAAAATCAGCTAGGACCCAATTACTTGAAGGCAGGGGCTTAAGGAGCCATCATTCATCCCCATTTCTGCAGGCCCCACTGGCAGCAACGGGACTTAAGCCTCAGTGGGGGCCCAGCAAAGACACCTCGGGGAGCAGCTCCTCAAATACCTGCCCAGGCACACTGGGAGAACGTGGTCTGAGCTGTGGGAAACCGTGTAAGCACATCCCTCAGGCTCTCTGTCTGGGCTAATTTACATGGGTTTCCAAGTGCCTAGCATCAGTTCACTTATCTCTACATCTCTAGCTGTATCTCTATAAAAGAATCCTTTTAATTCAAAACACTTTTAATTCAAAACCAAACTTAGCATAAGCTTGGCTAGAGCCGATGTATTTAAGGAGATTTAGGGTTGTTTTTTATTTTCAGTTTGCAAAACATACTGAAACAGATTTATATACACAGGTAACTGGAACTTTGTAGCATTTTTAGAAATAAACCCCTAATGGATAAAAACCTATGGAGTCTAATGTTTACAATGTCCTATGGCACCTTTTATGCAAGGATCTCATAGCCTTTTCCTAATATTAAATGTGCTTAAACACTCCATGTGTTATTTCCATTTTAAGGAAATAGTGACACATAATGAGGTTGAGTAATTTGGCAAAAAGGGACATATAACCCAGACATTCTGGACTCATGCCTTAGTCAGAGAACAATTTTATTGGGATTAGGTATTCAACCTGCCTTGCTAAAATTGTCTAATTAATAGGATTATAAAATGAGAGACTTAATATTCCAGTAAAAGCTGTAAAATGACAATAGTTTTTAATACTTGAAAAAGTGGCTGGATTGTGATACTACATGAAGGAGAATACATTCACCTCTCAGCAATACTTTGCCTTTAAAAGAAAAAGAAAAAAAAAGTAATTTTTTTTTTAAATAGTGAACACACGAACAATAAATAAAAAGAAAAATCATAAATGTTAATTACCTGGGAACCAGAAGAGTTCAGTGAACCCATCTGCCAAAATTTAAGCTTTGATATTAACATATGTTTTTTAAAAGGTAAATTAAATTTTCAAATGTGCATATGTCGGGTAAATAAAGAATGATACAAAATGATGTATCATAAGTTATTTATAATAATATTCACTTGTATTTGTAATAATAGAAACAGCAGACCTGAACATGTAAATTTATTAACTGAGTGCAGGGAAAGTGTCCAAATTTAAAAGCTAGAATGTTATTTAAAAATAAATAAATTTAAAAATAAATAAACTTAAAAATGTTTAAAGCTAGAATGTTATTTTAAAAAGCAACAGGTAGCTAGCCCATTTTATAAATTAGGAAAGATTTTTGTATGTAAATTCTGAGTCTATTTTTCAA
The DNA here is from genome assembly GCF_003984885.1 of Neopelma chrysocephalum. Classification (NCBI taxonomy): domain Eukaryota; kingdom Metazoa; phylum Chordata; class Aves; order Passeriformes; family Pipridae; genus Neopelma; species Neopelma chrysocephalum. The sequence goes on from NW_020897690.1 coordinate 21,387,886, forward strand.
TGAAAATTTGAAAGCAGTAGGAGGTCAAAATAGAGCTTAACAATGTCTAGGAGGGTATCTCTTCTTTTATAGTGTTTTTAGTGTTTATAGACCTTCATAAATTTTATGAACGTCTAAAGCAATAAAATTATTCAAGTTATCCTGGATTCAACAAAATTAAAGGATGATGATATATTTGCATGTCTTGAAATGTTCTGTTTGCCCAACATAGGTGACTGCACAGCAAAATTTAAATATTGTCTGTTACAAGGCTTAAATGGTTCATCAGAAATTCACAGTTTTCCTTTGTCAAGGTTTGACACTGGAATGAGTCTGCTGGACTAAGACTGACTCCCTTAGGTCACCACCAGGCAAAGAATAGTATATTTTTTTCTGTCCACAACTCTGTTAAAATTACGAGTTAGGTTCAATTGATCTCAGGTTAGTATTTTGAGAAAATTTAGGCTGATGTTAAATCTAAGGGTCCTTTTACATAATCAAAACAGAGTAAACAGGCAGCAGCATGTGGCAGGAAGATACAGGCCTGCTACGGAATACCTCACAAGAAAGTGATTCTGTAAAAGATGGACAGCCACCAGTATGGTCCTCTGTTAGTTCTCCCTGTCAGCAGGCCCATGACTAGTACACCTCTTTTTCTCAAGCTCTTATTAATTTCAGCTGGTCCTATGAGTCTGGCTATTTTTATACCATACCATAATTAATATCGGGTACAGATGATGGGTAATTCTCCAACCAAACTGACAGAAGATACCAATGAAAGAGAACATATTGTGGGAATGGGTTAATATCAATGGAAATTTCATTTAGGGAGACTTCTGATCCAAATTATATACATTACAATAGCCAATAAGCCAGGCTGAGATTTAAATTACTCTTTGGTCTGACTCAGCTCCACAATGTAGACACCAGGCTGCAAGTGAGCACTGAGCAGATTTCCCAGTCTCTGCTGTTGGAATGGCCCACTTCTCATGGTTTTCATCATGTTCTGTGGAGCAAGGACATGAACATTAGATTCCACTGTCCCAGGTTACAGTCCTCACAGCTGGGCTTGCCAAAATATTTAATGATTAGCCAGAAAAGCTTCAAAGAGAGAAATTGAAATATCCTTCCATTTCTATTCTTTCCAAGCATAGTCACCCTGAGGGAGATATTCCTGTATAAATGAAGACACCAGAAAAAGGACTTAACCCAAGTGGCCTAGAGGATCACCTAGGCATATTAGCTATTCTGGGACAACTTCCTTCATCATCTTGGTGGATTTGAAATAGTTTTTAACATACAAATTAGTGTGGTATAGGAAAAAAACATTCCCACCCAGTTCTAGCCCTGCGGCTATATGGAGTTGCACCAAAAGTTCATCTGGCTCCCAGGCCTCTGAACCTAGGCAAACACAAAGTTAGCTTAAAATTGTTTCCTGCACTAAGATTACCATGAGTTGGTTCTGATACTTCATAAATTCTCTTCTACATCTGCAGAAGAAACAGTTGAGGGAATACTTAAACTCTATATTTGACTTGATACCAGTTTTCTTTGCCCACCCCATGTGATCCTCAAGTATAGACTTTCATGTATGGCTCTCACTCTGCCTGTGGGTGCAAGATAATAGTTTGTAAAGCAGTAATGCCCAGGAATGCTGATGTCAGGTACAGTCCTACTGTCCTAGCCAATGATACCATGAAAAAATGGTCCCAGTCTGAAGAACTTCCTCCCTCACGTTCATCTTCCAATACTTACTATATCATGTAAGGGCTGGGTTTTGTTTTTGCTTTGTTTGTTTGATTTTTTAAAAAAGTGAATAAGCTGGTAGACAGTGGAAAACCAGTAACTGGTCAAAAGCACACTATTTCTGCAGGTTTGGAGGACTTCTGTGTGGAAATCTGGGCAGGAAGTAACTTGTTTGGGAACTATAATAGCTGTCCAGGTTTCCTATTCAGCTGTTACACAGGTGGACCTTGAAGGAATTTCCTTTTAGAAATTAAATAGAACCATATGGTAGTATCTACATGCACTACTAAAGAACTTGAATATAAACACAACATCCCGACTCATTTTTTCTGTAGAACAGATGGTATTTAAAAACAGAATGCAAAGGAAATGCTTAGGATGGGGGATACACAAAACAAAACAGGTGAATCAGAAGAAAGGTTTCAGTCTTATTTTGCAAATTAAATCTTTTGCTGGAAAAACAAGGCTACTCACATTCGCAACAGCAGTAGCAAAATAAAATTGGGGACCTCATTTTCAACCCTTTGTGCACATGTCAAACAATGACACTTTTTATTCACGAAACATGAAAGACAGGACTTGTAATAATGATGCAAATCTTGACTAAAATGTACTGGCAAAGAACTACAGGGGCTGAAGGAAATATGCATCATGCCCATTGAGTCTGAATCTGATCCATACTGTTAGTCACTCAATTATAGCAAGAACTGCTGCTATAAACCACCAAAAGATGGGGGATGTTAACCCCCTGCAACACTGGCTGGCAATGGGAGGATGGTTAAGTCTATCATTCTCATTCACTGACACATCACAAATTCATTGCTTCACGGAACTGTAGCAGCAAGTCACTGATAGCTTTTTTCAGATCAACAGCTCTTCTAAGATCATCAACTTCCTAAATGTCAAAACACTCTTTTAACTTTTTTTTAAGCAACTCAGAAGGGATTACTGTGTTTACTGGAGGTCCAGTGGTCTATCTTCTACTCCCTGTAGTACTATTGAATTCATGTCTGACCTTGCCTTGGGATACAGTCCATCAGTTCGTTATCTTGTATTTAAAAGGAACTACAGTTTCCATGCAACCCACAAGACTTGACAGATCTATTTCATTATGAGGAAAGAAATTATGCTTTTTATTGCAATACGTGCAGACATTTTATACCTAAAGTCATAACCACAAACATGACATGTTGCCCAATACCAAAAGGAAATCAGAAAGAGTTTCAACAGATCAGTTTTTGATGGTACTTTAGCTAAGATACCTCTATTTTGTAATTTTCTTTTTGCAGCAGATGTCACAACAACTAATGAGAGCTTGTCTGTTGATTTAATCCAGCTTTGTATCAGGCAATTCAAACTATTAATCAAATATTTTCTTTTGATCCTCAAAATCCAGGTGATGAGCTTATCTTTCAAGACTTGAATAATAATTGGGACTATTTTTCTCTTAGCCTACTAGTCTTCAGATTTTTTCTAATGTTTTCAAGGTTTTTTTCTGTAGCTACAAAGGCATGCAGTACTTAATTTGAAAATATATTTTACCCTTTCATTTTTAGTGTTGTCTTTAAAAAACACCTTTCATTTTACCTATCCTTGATAATATCACAAGATTAACCAAATATTAGTACTAAAACCTGCTTAACCTTAAGAATTCAGGTTCCAGTAAGGAAAGAGTCATGTGATAAGTACATGTGTGCATATGCCAGCAAGTAAACATGCAGGTATGCAGTCCTAAAGGACTTTTTCATCTATGTATCAAGAACATGTATTATTGAGATTTAACAAGCTAAGATTTGTTTTTATAATTCAGGATACAGAAGCAATTTGTAAATTTCCATGCTTGTTGCCATGAAACCAAGAACCCTGTTTAACGGCAAACCCACATCTCCTTGTTTGGCCTTTTACTACTCATGCAGAGGGTGAAGGTCTTTGTCTTGCCTTTGATGTCCTTGCTAGTTCAAGTGGAGCCTTGGTTTTCTTAATCCCACCTCTGCATGAGGGAATACTGCCTCACCTTGGCAGTATTTCTAAAGCCCTTCTTTGTGGCCTGGCTCTGGTTCTGCCCCTTGTGTGTGACTATTTTGCAGTGGAGCTCTGTCACGAATCACAGAATTATTTAGAATGGAAAGGACCTCTAAGATCGTCAAGTCCAATTGTTAATCCAGCACTGCCAAGTCCATCACTAAACCATGTCCCTCAATGTCACCTCTAAATGTTTTTTAAATGCCTCCAGGGATGGTTGTTCCACCACTTTCCTGGGCGGTCTATTCCAATGTTTGACAATCATTTTTTAAAGGAAAATTTTCTTAATATCCAATCTAAACCTCTCCTGGTGCAACTTGAAGCTGTTTCCTTTTTTCATACTGCTTGTTACCTGGGGTAAGAGATGGACCCCCACCTGGCTACAACCTCCTTTCAGGTAGTTGTAGAAAGTAATAAGGTCTTACCTGAGCTTCCTTTTCTCCAAGCTAAACAACCCCAACTCCCTCAGCTGCTCCTCATAAGACTTGTGTTCCAGACCCTTCACCATCTTTGTTACCCTCCTCTGGACATGCTCCAGCACCTCAGTGTCCTTCCTGAATTGAGGGGTCCAGAACTGGACACAGGACTCAAGGTGTGGCCACGCCAATGCCATATACAGAGGACAATCCCTGCCCTGGTCCTGCTGGCCACACTATTCTTGATACAAGCCAGGATGCCATTGGCCTTCTTGGCCACCTGGTCACACTCCTGGCTAGAGTTCAGCAGACTGTCAACCAGCACCCCCAGGTCCTTTTCTGCAGGGACACTTTCTGACCACCCTTCCCATAGCCTGTAGTGCTGCCTGGCACAGTTGTGACCCAAATGCAGGACTCGACACTTTGCTTTGTGGAACCTCATACCATTGGCCTTGGCCCATTGATGTAGACTGTTCAGATCCCTCTGTAGAGCCTTCTTACCTCCAGCAGATCAAGACTTGATGTCATCTGCAAACTTGCAGAGAGTGCACTCAATCCCCTCATCCAAATAATTGATAAAGATATTAAGCAGGGTACTTGGCTTAGCTGAGATGTGCTGCTGGTATATGTGCTTGTTTTTCCAGATACTAGTCTGGACTATTCTCACACCTGGAGAATGTGGTCTGTATAGTCCTTGAAGTTAACCTAATCTCTTTCCTTCTTCAGAGCTGCTCCCATATCATCCCAGCTGCCCCCTCCCTGGACAAGCTGCTAGCTGCTCCCCTTGTGGCCCACATCTGGGCTCCTTGACACTCCTCCCTCTCTCTCCTCAGGATCTTCATCTCCATGATTTCACGCTCACTACAGCCAAGGCTGCTGTGAATCACCACCTCCCCTGGCAGTAACTCCTCATCAGGGACAGCAAGCCCATCAGTGTGATCCTGTGGGATGGTCCAACCAGGCCCTGTGTCAACAACAACAACAAGTTGTTCTTGACACCCTCCAGAAATCTCCAGGACTTTGTATGTCCTGCCATGCAGGTGACAGGGAGGTTGACAGCCCCCAGAAATGTCAGGCTTTCCCCTCCCTGCAATTCCTTGATGGGTTTAAGGGAGGATTCATCCCCTCCCTCACCCTCAGCCCATAGGCAGTAACACACTCCCCCTATGTTGCACGCTCCCTAACGTTGCCCTACCTGGTCTTCCTTCTGTTCTGACCAATGAGCTCTCACACAAAAAAATACACAGAGAAGGGCTGAAATGGTCATATGTTTCAGTAAACTGTCTCCTCAGTAATTCAAATTCCTTGTTCCATGACTTAAAAGTCATATGAAATGTTCAGACTCACAATATTTTTTGAACTGTGTGCCTCATCTTCCACACCAGGATTTTTTACTCTCTCAAAACTTATCTTTCAGCTTTGGCTCTTTTGGAAGCCTCTTTTGCTACTGCGGCAACACACTTGTAAGTGCGAAATGAGGTACGCAATGGCTACATGAACTCTACAGCTTTTAATTTATCAGTACAATACTATGAATGCTGAGAGAATAGTTGAGTAACATAAGGGGCCAAATATTGCTTTTGATCAAAACTACCTAGGAGAGAAGTGAAATGATACTTAATGGTAAATTTCCATCATGGCAAAGAGGAGGTAAATAGAGAGGTCTCAGATACCACACTTTGTCTTCTAATAGTATCACTGTGTAAGTGGAAAGGAGAAACCAACTAAAGGACAGTGGCATTTTTCAGTGATATGAAACCTGCCTCATGGTTTCCGTAAGAGCAAGATATACTGGCACAGTTATTTAAGAACTTCATAGGGCATACTTGCTCCCTGATGCTACCACAGCCCTCCTTCCTCCAGAAACTGCTGCCTGTGCTAGTTTTGGGAAACAAGAGTTCTTCTCCTCTAATGTTCAAGCTGAAACACAGCTATCTCTGCCCTGCAGGGAAGGAGGCCATCCTGGTCCCTATCCCATGCAGTTTGCACAGTCACACTCCTGCCTGCATCTTTGTAAATAACTGCAGGAAAGGGAGCCAGCTGCCACTTAAAAGACAGCATGGTGACAGTCTTTGCATCAGTGATGCAAAGCAATTGCCAGAGTATTCAGATGGACAAGGGACAGGGCAAATAGTGCCAGAGAGACACAGCTCTCCATAAACTGGGGGTACCACCTCACCTTGTCATCCTCTCTCAAAAAGAATGCTACACAACTGGAAGACTGAAAAACACTTCAAGCAGTGAATTTTAAGACTATTTAACACAACTGGGGCAACATGACATAAAGTATTTATGATGAAGTTTTGCAGAAGGTAGATAAGTTCATACTGTATCCGATTCCTCTTACTGCAGGAAACAGGAAATGTCTGTCAAGATGTTCTGCTATTATACTTGACAAGGGTCTGCAGGAAATTTATATTTGTGATTTCTATGCCTTTAAGCTAATGCAAGGCAAGGACTGAGAGGATTGGAATTTTGTGCAAAAGCTCTCCAAGGGCATGTAAGTGCATGATGGAGTAGAGCCTGTGTATCCTAGAGGCAGTCTCCAGTAAAGGAAGCAGTGCCTATGGGTTGGAGCATTTCTGTCCTTGAGGTCCAAGAGACTTCATGTACAAGAAGCAGGTTTGCTTTGCTTCCAGTCAGTGCAACTCCAGAGGAGTTACATTACTTCCAGAGCTACTGGGATACATTAGCCTGCCCAGCTTGTTCAAGGCTCCTTACGCCACGCATGATAAAGACACTGGCTCTTTGTTTGATACCAGTGGACTTCTATCCCACACACAACAGCTTTAGTATTGGGATTGCTCTACTTAAAAATCAGAGGATGTCTTCACCGTGAATACTACCTCAACTTTTTGTGCCAGTCTGGTCAAGAGGAACTGCAAGATTTGACCTGGGTTGAAATACTCACTTGAAAAGCTATATAAGTAGGGGAAAAATTAATGTGTTTTATATCTAGTGCAGTCCTAAGCTGCTGTGGTGCTCACAGGCCATAATAACTAGTTTATAGTTAGTTTGATCAGGTCTACATATACTGTCTCCACAGAATTGGCTTCAATATAGACAGCCTGTCACAAAGGAGGCCTGAGAAGCATTAATGATTTGTGGGTTTTTTGTATCATTCAAATTTTGAATGAAAACACTACATGAATAGGACTGGCAGAACAAAACACTCATAAACTTTTACAGACCCCAATGTAGGCACATGCTCAGCAGCTGGAGTTAGTGGCCTATGGTCTTCACAGTGATTCTCTGATATTAATGACATTTGAGTAAACTTTCCTATCAAAAAGACAACTCACCTGTGCTATCAGCAGTTGGTAAATGATTTATAGATCTGTATCCAGTAAGTTGGTGAGAAAAAATGCTGGAGTACATTCTGCAGTTAACACTGTCACAAGCAATGCCATATTTAAAATAGATCTTGTCAGTTTTAGTAAAACAAGTGCTCTAGTGAGTATTTTAACCTTAACTTCTTAATACAAGCATAAATTACAGTTTATAGGAACCCTACAGGGTTTTACCATTTTACAAAATCCATGGATAAGAACACATTTCCCTCACTCTCAGGTGATGATATACTTCAGCTTCTAAAAGGCTTCACTGGAAAGACTCAACAATTTGTCATGATTAGAATTTCCAATATAAAACTTGAGCAAATATGATATATGAGTGTTGAAAAGGACCAAGTCACACAGAGATATAACTATAGGAAAGTATTGGTTCTTCTTTTAATTCCTGGGTATTATGTAAATAAATGTCTTCCTTAACCTCACTGACTTCAGATTTGGATATAAACTTCATATACATATTTAATTTAGCATTATGAAAATTCATAGAAGAGACCTGTACTTCAGGCCTAAAAATCAGATAAGACCACTGCTAAAAAAAAGCCTAAACAGTTGAGGCAAACTTGGAAAACTCACTCAGAATATTTATTTCAGCTACTAACGGAACACTGGTATTAGAATTCTTGTTGTGTTATGCAGCAAGATGTACTCTCATAGTGAAAATTTGACTCTAAACACCAGTGTTAGTACGTGGCACCACGTAAAAAGAGTTCCTGATTTGACTTTATGAGCAAATTAGGACTGATAACATAAAAGTCATAAGCACTGGAAGATGCTGCTAAGGGTGAAAAAAGAGGGGCCTAAAAAACAAGTAGAGGCCAGAGGAATAAAAAAGATGAGTTCTGTGTTTGTTTATTTGCAGAATGGTTAGGTGTCACAAATGCTGGGATGGAGAGAAGATTTGATAGAAATCTCATTATGAAAGAAAGGACTTCCAGGAGTCAGTGGACAGAGATGAAGTTCACAGAGGTGAAGTTCACACCACAAATTAGGTACAGACTTCAAAGTAAATTTAGCTGTTCATACTGTTTACACAGAGATATCATGTTTTCTTTCCAGAATGCTTTTACAGTATGTTACAGTTTAAATAAATTACCATGCTGGATGAAAATTGCTTGGTGAAGAAGATGCATGGCCTCTGTTAAACAGATAATATAGAAAACCATAAATCCTAACTAGGCAAAGTCCAGTATTGCTTATCACATTTAGGGGTTTTCTTATATTTAATTTTCAAAACTGTTTTCTACAACTATTAGGAGCTCAAGGCTGGAAGTCCTGCTCTTGCAATCTCCACTAGTGATGAACAGTTGTTCAATCCATACAGGCCTGTTTGAATCCCTTCCCACTCCTTACATTCCCCTCTTTAAAACTACATACAACAAATGAGAAATTTTCAGATACTAACTCAAGAGGGTACACAGGTTGTTTGGAAGAGAGATAATATCCTTAATTTCATTTTGCTCCTATCAGAAGGGCAGCAGTTTTGAAAAGGGACTCTGTGCAAAATGTATGATACAGTGGGAATCTCACTGTAAACCATGTCATTAACACCATTCCTACATTCCTATGATCTACTCTTTCATGGCAAAACAGAACCAAATTGCATTTTTTTCAGTAAGCAATTTTAATTCTATATAAGTTAGTTTTAACTGAGAAAACTTACTACTGAGTTTTAAAAAATGGTATCTGTGATCAGTCTTCTATTAATGTTTTCTTTCCCCAAGCTTTGCAACTAATTGAAAAGAAGGCCCTGAAGAAGAGGAGCTGAGGTTGACCCTCCTGCCAACCAGCCAGCTGCAAGCTGGAGAGCAGCTTTGTAGCTCCAGGCTGGCCCATAGCACATCCTGCCTGGTACACTGTAGGGATCTCTGGTCAGAAAACCAGGGATGGTTTTGTCAGTGAGATATAGGGAACATGGGACTCCTTTAGAAATGAGTTTTCATTAACTCTGTTCTTTATGGTAAATTTATTTTAGACAGGTCAGTGACGTGCAGTTTGCCTCAGGTTTATGTTGTTCATCAGCAACTGCATTCCAGTACTTAACAAATGAGTTCTACATGGGAACTTCCTCCTGCGTGTCAAAGTGTGGTGGGCAGTCCTCAGGGCGTTGTGCTGAAGCCAAGCTGGGAAGCTGAGGCAGTGTTGTTTGGGGAATGAAGGGCATGAGGACAAGAGACAAGGAAGAGGAGCTACTTTTCAAAGCAAGAGGTGAAGAATACTAATCTATAGGAGAGGAAAAAGAGAGCAACAAGTGGAAAGAATGAGGGTAAAGAAGCAGATGAGACTGAGATTAGCCAGGCTGGATGGGGCTTTGAGCAACTTGTTGTAGCAGAAGGCGTCCCTGTCCGCAGCAGAAGATTGGAACTGGATGATCTTTAAGGTCCCTTTCGACCCAAACCATTCTATGACTCTATGATCCTATGACTGTCTCACTTTTATGTATAACTTCTCTATAAATTGAGCCTTTCATCCAATTTAGTACCAAAACAGATTGGCAGAAGCAGAAGAAAAGTAGAAATCCCTATTCCCTCACTGATTGTGAAACTATACTTTCTTTAGCTTTTCTTTTTGATGTCAAGTTTATAATTCTTTTTACAGTAATTACATTTCTCTTCAATGGATTGATGAAAGAAACCTGTCTTTACTATGCTTGCTGTCAGAATTTCTCACAGTACAGTGCTAATGCACAAGTCTTACTCCTGGGTTAGACGCTGATGACACAACAAGTAAACAGTCAGCTTTAATAAAAAAACTTCAGTTTAGCAGTTTCATAATGCCTATGATCTCAGGATTTAAGGCCAAGCTGTAGGTACAGAAGAGCAAAATTCTACAGCCCTAAAAAAAAAAGGCTAAACAGTGTGGCCATATAATGAATCATTTAAATTTATTTTTGCCCATGCTCTTTGCAGTTATTTATGACAAATTCAACAAGTTCAACAACAGGAAGAATGAAACAAAACAGATGGCATTGTGTTTCAGCTCTGGCTACAGTCTAACTTAGCTTTTAACCAAATGCTCTTTTCTGTCTTACAGATGATAACTGTTCTGAGAATGTGCAGTATTTACAAGTGAAATTCCTCTCCCTTTACTAGCAAATTATACCTTTGCAATGCAGAACCATCAAAATGGGACTGCTAGGCTCCTGGTAACTATTCTTGTTTAAAATGCATATTATATATTGCTTACAAAAAGTGAGTAACGAAAAGGAAGATACATCAAGGCTAATGAAGTACTTTAACTTTTACCCTTTGTTTATGTGCAAATTTGAGAAACTGCTTTGTCAGAAAAGTGAATTCACTAGATGTGGAGCTCTTATCTATGCACAGAAAATGCTGATTTCAAATTAGTTGCAGAAGGAAGGAAAGTACCAAAGTAAAAACACTTCTGCAATCATGCAGTATGTGACAAGAATATGTCGAGATATTGTCAACTGCTATGGGTGCTGTCTTATTCTCCAGCCACATGTTGCCAGTCCCCTTCTTGCACAAACTTATGCCAGTTTGTTCTGGCAGTAAAGCACTCCATCTTAAAAGGAGAATAAGTCTCTGAACTTTTTTACCAGGTTGGTCTTTGAAGGGTTTCATGTCCTAGAACTCTTTTACCAAGAAGTCACCTAATCAATGTTGTTGAAGCAAATGAGGAGATTGTAGCAGTGCTTGTTTAGATAAATTTGGGCTACCTGGAAAATGCAGCTAATGCCAGCCACACGGAACAATATTTCAGTTGTATGCAATCTTAACTTCTGATCTCCATTTGATTATGTATTTCGTTTTGCTTTGCACCAGCATTTATTTTCCTCTGATGGTATCAAATACCATTTATTGTAAAAGTTCTTGGAGGATATTAGCAAACATTAAATACTGTTTTTTTCTCATAGTTCACTACAACGGCACATTGTCATGAAGTGAGAAACACAGTATCGAGTAGCACACAGTTCATTTTGATTGTATTGTGAACCCGAAGGGATCTGCCCTACAATGCTATTATAAAAAGTATTTAATTTTTGTAGAAAATGCCACAGGCTCCCATTGAAACTTTTCCTTCCTTAATAAAGTGGTCACAATCTTAACTCTAATTATAATATCCCTGGAGTTCCCACAAAGAAAGCATTTCAGAGCATTTGCTGATCTGCTTAGCATGAAACTAATGGTAAATGGTGTTGTTTTACATTACATGTGTGCTTATTGTTTCATAGTATAATGTCCAATTGAGGAAATACCTCTGAAAGAGTGCATTATAAAAGCATGGGATTAGCAGCAGAGTCAGGACTAAATTAAATAAAACAGGACTCTAAACATGCATTCTCTCTTTGGAGGCATCTTTTATTGCAGGTCACTATGAAGGGACACACAAAGGATAAGACAAGAAAATTGTATTATAAGGCAATTTGTTGAGGACAATAAAGAGAAATGTCTAGCTGAAAGATGGTGTGAGTTTTAGTGGGTGATAAAATAGCAGATAAAATTCAGATAAATGTAGAGCATCCTAACTTTATATATCCATTAGTGCAGGATCTCAAATCAATGTTCCCACCCACTAACAAGACCTAGGGGTTATACTTCCCTGAAAACTTTGACTCTGTGTCCAGTAGTATACACAAAAACAACCACATATTGGGAAATTCTGAGTAATGAATGGAGAACAGGGCAGAAGATACCAACCATAAAAATCTGTATTTAAATACTCTTGTGAAATGTACATCTACATTTTCAAAACTTCATTACCATTCAAAATACATGCAGAAGAACTGGAAAAGGTGTAGAGAAGGGAAAACACATGGAGCAATTTCCATATGGGAAGTTGCCTGAGGGCAGAGCTCGATATTTCAGGAAGTATCCCTTATGCTTTATTATATTCTTTCCTAGGCATCCACTGTTGGCCTCTGTCATAGGCAAGATATTAGATGCACTTTTAGTATGAATCAGTGTATTTGCCCTTATGTTTTTCATCAAATCCAAAATCAAATAAAGCTGTCTGTCACCATGCAGCTGATCCAATTTCACCTGTGATTGAAGAATGATGATTGTTTTGACAACAATAAGTAATGGGTAAGGGTTAAATAATGACTATAATTTCTATTTTGTAGTACTAGGCACATCTAACTCTTTCAAGCCTTAGGCAGGCTTGACCACAACAAAGCATGTTGCCTGAATGATTTGCTAATTTTAAGACTATCCTTTATAAACCACAGATTAAATTTGTTTCAGTGCAGATAATTCATTCAAGACTCCCAACAAGTGAGGTTGATCACAATGATATATTTTATCCTCCTAGAACAGTTAAAGGGGAAAGCCTACAGTGAAGCATGCTCATTGAGAATCCAATATAGACCAAATGTCCTTTTTTTCATAACCTCTCTTTAACAATGGCAATAATCAGATGTTAATGAAGAGTAGGTATAGGACACAATACTTATCTCAAATATTCTCCTAGTCACCCCATATTTTCAGCACAGTCTAGGCCTAAAATGATTTGCCTGTTTAGCATCCCTGAATAGATCTTCTTTCCAAGTAGTTATTCTCTTCAACTCACTCAAACTTTAAGTATCCACAACATCCTTTGTAGAAAGGAGTTCTACAAGTCTACCACCCACTGTACCAAAACCCACCTTCTTTCATTTGCTTTGGATTTAGTTCCTACTAGAAGCCTGTCTTATGCTGCAAGAAACAGTGAGCTGTCAATCTTTACCATTAGCTCTATACTTCTGAAGACCTCTATCATATTGCCTTGTAAGCCCTTTTTTTTCAAATTGGGAAATCCTGCACTGGTATATACTTGATCATCGTTGTTTATCTTCTTTGGGCCTTTTCCAGTTTTAGTAAACCTTTTTTTTTTTTTTTTTGATGGGCTCACCTGTAGTTCTGTGTACAGTTTTGTTCACCACAATATAAAAAAGACATTAAGCTACTAGAGAGCATCCAAAGGAGGGCTACGAAGATGGTGAAGCGTCTGGAGGGAAAGCTGTATGAGGAGCAGCTGAGGTCACTTAATTTGTTCAGCCTGGAGAAGAGGAGACTGAGGGGAGACCTCATTGCAGTCTTCAACATCCTCATGAAGGGAAGTGAAGGGGCAGGTCACTCTTGACCAGTGAACGGAAATGGCAGGAATCTGAGTCAGGGGAGGTTTAGGTTAGATATCAGAAAGAGGTCTTTCAGCCAGTGGGTGGTTGAGCACTGGAATAGGCTCCTCAGGGAAGTGTATGTGACCAGGGAAGTGGTCACAGCACCAAGCCTGACAAAGTTCAAGAAGCCTTTGGACAATGTTCTCGGGCACATGGTGTGATTCTTGCGGTGTCTTGCACAGGGCCAGGAGTTGAACTTGATGATCCTGATGGACCTCTTCCAACTCAGCATATTCTATATGACTCTATGATTTATTCTGTTTTTTTATGATAATGGAGGCAGAAATGCATGCAGTATTAATGCTGAGGGTCAACAATGCATTTATGCATGCAAAATAATGCTATTGTTTTGCCCTTTCTAAATCATGCTTACCTCTTATTTTGCCTTTTTTTGAAGTCTATTGAATAGACATTGAATTGACATTTTCCATTGAATTGCTGTTCACTCCTGAATATCACTGGTCAGCACAGATTCCATTATCTTATGCAAAACGGAATTTTTCCACCCTACCTTTATCTGCATTGAATTTCATCTAACATTTTATTGCCCAGTCACTAGTCCCAAAAACTTCTCCTACAATTCTTCACTGTTGTCTTCACCCTTACTATCAGAACAACCCCAAATCTTCTGTAAATCATTTCACTTACTACTCACTGTCTTCCTTGTCCTCTCCTTCCCCAGTCATTTCAGCAGCACCGGTTTGGGCATGGACCTCCAAAGACTATGGCGACTTTTCTGAAATGCTGTAATTGACATTTTCCTTCACCCCTTGCATCTCATCTCATAGCCAGTCCATGTCTTACCCCATGGCTCTTTGGATTCGCAAGAGATTTAAAAGGAAACTGACGTGACTGATTATGAACCAACCACCTTCCCACACAGATCACATATATTCACATGTCCTCTAAGCCTATTATTTCTCAGAATTCTACTACCTTGGTGGCTTTAAATGTTGTGCTACATATGTGTAGTTTCCCTCATTCTCTCTGGAACCTGTTTTAAAGGCTGGGATAACATTTGCCTTCGGTCCAGTCCTTGTGTACTAGAATATTTTAAACGACAAAGTTACACATTGTCAGTTCAGCAATTTCCTTGATTTCTCTTAAAGCACATGGATGAACATTGTCCTTCATCAGTTAATATTTCCATTTTTAATGTTTCCACAGCCTCTTTAGCCTCTTCAGTGTCAGATGTACTCTTGGAGGAACATTTTCTCTCTCCAAAGGGATCTAACATAGATCTTCAGTTTAGCCCGTGGCGAAAGCTTAAGAAAAGAATTCATTGGGCTTCTCTGAAGTGTTCTTGTCCTCTCAGCACTCCTTCAATGCCATAATCACCATTTGGCTCTAAGGCCTCTCCGATATGCTTCCTGCGCTTCATACGTCTGAGAGAATATTTAATATTCATTTGATCCTTTTAGCTCATTGTTCCTTGAGCTCTATTTTGACATGCACTATTGCATTTATACAATTAATCTGACAGGGTTTAAAATCCTTTGTGTTTTCCTCATTTGGATACAATTCCAGCTTTTTGAAAGATGTCTTCTTATTCTAATAACTTACTTATTGTGCTGATTAGACATGCTTGCTTCCTTTTTACCCTTATTCAAGCCTTCTTAACAGGTGGTACACAGTGCTGGGCTTCCAGTATGCAGCCCTGCAGTAACCTACTTGTACCCGGCAAAGATTTACTCACTTTAGGTTCAATATAACAAATTCCTAATTTTCACATATTTCCCCTTTTTGAAGTTTTGAACCACTGGGGTAGTGATGGTGGGGGGTGAAACTGACCTTTTTATCTCTCTAGGGATGCTGAATTTGAATTTAGAACTTGCTTGCACATACATTAAAATCAACAGTGGTTGTGTCTAAGGAGGGATAGGTTAAGAACTACAGGTCAGGACTTACTGGGTTTAAAAGGAGTAATTTCTATTGGTGTCGCAAAGCTGCTTAAAAATTGGCAGCGTGATTAAGAACCACTCAAGGATTTTGAACTAATGAAAGTCAGAGGTACTAAAAACTTTGTAGCAGGCATTCAACAATGGGCTATATTAGCAACATCAGCAGTCTTCAAGCTAAAGAATAATTTATATAACTGAGAGCAGTGTCCTTTTGACATTTATTTATTGGTGCCATTTATAAACTATTAATCAACAATTCCCTCTTCATTAACTTTAATATGTGACATATGTTATTTGCAGTATGTCAACCATACACAGTTTAATACATAGTTTCAATTAGTTTAAAGACAGGGAGCCACTAAAAATACACATTAATCAGTGAGAAAGCTGAGACATTAAGCATTCTTTAGCTCATTTTTAAGCTGGTACTTTACTAAATCCCTACAAGCTCTCTAGATCCTTTCATACGCCTACAGAACATGGTAGTTTGAAAACATCAAATGAACTTTTGAAAGAGTAATTTTATGAGACGCATTTACTTTTTTATGAATGACTTCCCTTTTTTAAAGCTGAGTCCTGTCAGGAAAACACAGCAATTCCAATTTATTTCAAACCAATAACACCTTGTGGTGCAATTCAAGATATTATTCAGTAAAGAAATTTGGCTCAGATTTGTGCTACAGTGTAAGAAATCAGTAGTCCTCTAAAAATACTTGCAATACCTCCAAAAGGTATAACTAATACTTCTCAGTATATTGAAAAAACCCTGAGAGTCATGAAGGGTGGTATAATTCATGTTAGGAAAACTCATGAAACCATTGAGGGGGAAAAAAAGGTCATATTATGCTCTGTCTAGAAAGTATGATAATGCATGTTACAGATGATCAGCTCAAAACAGTACAGGTAACTATATTTCTGGCATGGTTGACAGAAGCTTGATTTTACAGGCTTAGTATTTTTTCCATGCAGTAATTTGCATACCCTTTTCCAGATCTTATAAAAGACAATTCTAGTAATTCATATCAACAGAGATGGATTTTTAATATCATGACACAGATCTCTATCATTTCAGGCAACAGTAATATTCAAAACAGACTGGTCCTCTCTGTTTAAGCAAATTACTGGAAGAGACATGTGGCTTTTACTGAGCATTTTCAGATAGTAGGGTCCAGTCGCTAGTTTCTCACAGTCCCTACTGCCTACTTTCTTTTATCCTACTTCTGTAGACCTTTTCTGTTTCTGTCTGTCCACATCTCCTTGTCCCTTTCTTTACTATCCTCCCACCCCACTCTGACCGCTGTTGATATCCCATACTATCCTCTTTATTCTTGTCTCTTTAATCTTCTCCAATTTACTTAATTTCTATCAACAAAACTCTGTATTTTTCTCTGGTATTGGTCATAGAAACAACTTCAATATTAATTTTGATGCTCAAAAAGCATTTTTCTTAGACAAATATCCAAAGGAAGTTCGATATCAATTGCATTTGACAAGTATAGGAATTTGGTAAACAGGAGTTTATATAAAATCCTAGCTACCGAGCTGTCTGTAGCAGTTAACTGATCTTTAGGCAGTGTCAGAAGAGCCTGTAATAAAGAAGACCCTCTAAATTTAGCTTAGAATCCAATTATTAAAAATGAAATCTAGGAGCTAACCCTCCCCTTCACTGGTATATCTGCAGCCCGGCTCTGCCGTCCTCCAGTGTTGTCTGTGCAAAGCATCACCTTCTGTGGAGAAAGTGGTACTTTCATCCTTTTTTTCTGAACATTTCAAAAGGCAAGGACAAACTGTGGCACCCCACAGGCACACATTCTCTTATATGTGCTTTTGATTTCATACATAAACCTGTCTCAAACCCAAAGCTAATGAATGGTAATTGGATACATGGATAAGAAAAAGCATAGATCATGATTATTGCTCTGAATTGAGTGCTCCATGATATTGAACATTGGGAAGTCAAAATAATCATGGACACCCTCCACTCTGTGCAGCATGAATGACCCAGGTTAATGCTGTCTTGGGAAAAAATACTTTGAGAACAAACATGTGACCAATCACATTATCGCCCCTTGTTAATTTCTTTCACGACGTCTGGCAACCTGAACATTTTGAATTCTTTCCTAGTGACATCTGTATTCATGCATGTAACTCAGATTAAAACTCACAGCAACAACACTACCCTTGTGCAAGTAAGCATCACTGTCAGCCGTGTTCCTGTACTCATTGAAACCCATTGCCCTTTGGAGCCCTGCTATCAGCTCTTTCCTGTTGATCCACTTTGCATGACCAGATAACAAAGAATATCCCACAGACACCTGTAAACCCTGCACCTTCTAGTTTCCAACTGAAAACAGTCCTGCTCATTCATTATTTCTCTACTCTTTCTATACAAGCTCCTAATGCCTGTCAATTGTCCTATTTCTGTCATTTGGGAGTTGGTTTAAAACTGCTGGGAAAACAACAAACACAAACAGATGGGAAAGGTTTCCTTGGAGTTATGCATACTCCTTCTGCACTTTACGTAGGCTGAACAGCACAATCTGCTTAAAGCATTGTACACAACATGGCAGGGAAAATAAACATCAGCATCTCAGTTACACAGATTTTGTTCCCATCATGCTGACTGACACATGAATATATTTTCTGTCTCATCTAATAAGTTTTTGCTGCAAAGTAAAATTCTTTTTCATATTACACTAACCAACATGTTTAATTTAAAAGTTTTAATTGGGTCAGGATTTTAAACTGTCAACTTTTTTTTAGTTGAAATGTGTTCTTTGGACTTTCTCCAATTAATATTTAAGCAAAGTGTATTCATCAGCACTTAACATGAATATCAGCTGCAAACTAAGACAACTTGTGAGGAACAAAAATGCAGACTGTGCAAACAAATCCACAAATTTCACCAATATTTGCAAATCAAAATAACTATACTGAAGACCACTGGAACTGTTCAAAGAAAAAGGGAGTATTTATACTAGTTTAAATTCTCACTTAACTTCAGAGGTTGAACTTCCCGGGGTAGACTTTGCAATTTGAAAGTACTGTAGATAAGAACATCAAAGCTACCAAACCAGAACAGGAAAAGAGGTTTCACAGACTGGTCTGAGGTACTCGTCAGCAAACCTAATTTGGCATAATATTCAACTGTACCCCAGATAGAAGCACTTGAAGTGTGGTACAGCTCCATTCCCCAGCTCTTACAGACATGCCTACATGCCTACTTCATCAATCATACATCAGAGACTATAGCTCTTTTGTCTTCTATATAGCAGTTTTCAGAAGCTGCCAAAGGTCATAAAAGTAACAAGGATAGGCAAACAAAGGGAAAACATGTTTTTCCTTTAGGGAAAGGCAGATTCGGGACTATAGTTCTGAGCTGAGAAACTGGTTGGAAAAAGGAAAAGAGTGTGGGAACAACACTTATTACAATACAGTCAGTTTGACCTAGCAGATTTATTGACATTTCCTATTCTCTGCACTGGCATAGCCACATGCAATCCTAATAAATATTCCAAACTGTAACTGCTATGAATTATGGCTTTTTGCTATGAGTTCAAAGCTCTTCATGACAGATCTACAGCCTGACTCATTATATTTAGAGTAATGATTATCCTGTATAAAACTTAACAGCTTTCTCCTTGGGGGATACAATGGAAAACTTTCTTAAGTGCCTAAACCTAGCACAGTTGTCATTTAAGGATTCACAGAAGTGGTTAACGGGACTTTTTGAAAGTACCCAAATTCTTATCTGTGCCTGGAATAAAAGTTTCCCTTAAATATGGACATGTAGATGCTCTTTAAACACTTAATTACAAACATTCAGTATTTTTTCCCATTGCTTTGTGCATTAAAAGGAGGGTATTCAAGCAACCTGCCCACACACTCAAAACACTTTAGTGTATTCTTCTGTATTCAATACACTTTAGTGTATTCTTCTGTGTCGGCAGCTGACTACCTTTTGCTGCTGTCTCTGACTCCAGTTCCTGTCAGTCTTCCTCTACTCCTTTCATGAAGCCCATTTCCCTGTGGGTTCAGCATTCTTCAGACCTAGTCAGCATTGCCTTCATTAGGCATCCCTGTCTTTGGGCTACGTTAGCATTGGAAAGGCCAGAGGCTCTTTTATAGTAATGAGGTACAGATGTACCTCTGCTTTTCAGTCTGTCCTGTGTTCCTTCCCTGCCCTGAACTAGTAAAATAGAAATTTATGCTCTTTACATAACATAGGATGAAATACACTTCAGGACAATGGTCCTAATTCCCTAATAAATCTGGATTTGTAAAACATTTCTAGGGATGGGAAGATTTGAAGAATACAACCATCTTCCAGAAAACTCCAGATAGGCCTTGTTTTTCCTATAAAGATGATTAAATCTCACTTTTTGGATGTAGATTACTTGCAGAAATTTCATCGTCTAAAAAAGATAGACTATCTGGCAAAGCAGAACACACATTGCTGAAGTTGCTTTATCTCAGTGAAACAGGGACAGCTCTGTATTCATGAAAGTGACCATCAGAAAGGGTGCTGGTCTCTTATTATTTAGTCTAACAACTGAAGGAAGCAAAAGACCAAGCTATTTTAATTTTTATTTTTAAAACAGCTCTTACACAGATTGTGACGGGAGTATTTTGTGAAAGACACTCTCACATCTTTGTTGAAATCAGGTCTAGTCAGGGAAGGAAGCTTTTGCTTCCTTTTGCTGCTGATTAAGAGTCTAGGGCTTAAAGGGCAATTCCAGACAAGGAGGGAGATCTTTATCGCTGCCCTTGGAACAGTTCCCACTGTTGTGCTCATTCCCCCCCCATCTTTTAATCACAATTTACAGCTGTAAAACATATCTGAGAGAATGGTACCAGCATATCAACTGTTCCATGAAGATGCTAGATCATTCAGTATTGTTATGTTTTCAATACTTATAAATGTTTCTAATAATATGACATGGTTTCAATCAGTAAACAGTTCTTAAGAACTACCACAGCTGTTTTCTGAGTAGCTAAAGTAGATCAGCTTGTAAGAAAGCAGCACAGGACAGTCCTCCTCTAAAAAGTATGGTGTGGGCTGAAGCCATCTGGTGAGTATTACGTCACCTTCTCTCAGCAATATTCATCTAGTGTCCAGTCCATACAGGAGAGATGTTTTACAATGCAAACCAGGAGAAGACCTTAGGATCAACTCTCAGCATTCAGATATTACACATATCTTTAATCAATCAGTACAGTTATGTGGACGTGGTTTCCACGCTAAATTAGAGGGAGGACATGACAAATGGCACAACTTCAGTTCACAAAAACCTGAAAAACTCAGGGACTGGGGCAACACAAATGATAATAATAAGAACAATATAATAATACATTTATAAAAAAAATAATAGGATGCAATACCTCTGGGCAGATTAACCCCAGGCATTAGTATGGGCTGGGAACTAACTGGCAGGGCAGCAAACTCAGTCAAAAGGACTCAGGCATTACAGTTGATGTCAGGCTGAACAGGTGCTACCCATGTGTTCTCATGATGATCAAAGTAAACCACCAAGGGCTACATTAGGGGGATCAAGGGAGGTTATTCCACACTCAAAGGGAGGAGTAGGGCATAACTGGTCTACTGTGTTCACTTCTGGGAACCCACATCCCTTCAAGAGAGATGTTAAAACTTGGAGAGGAGCTATAAAGTGTTTATCAGGATGGCCAGGGGCACAGAGAACATGAGTTACCAGGAAAACCTGAGGCAGTTGTACTTCTTTGTCTGGCAAAGGAAGGGCTAAAGAGTGATCAGGTAGCAGCCTATGACTACACAAAGAGATCACAGAATCACAGAATCGCACAATCAATTAGGTTGGAAAAGACCTCAGGTCATTGAGTCCAACCTATGACTACAACACCTTTGTCCAAATCCTGTAATGTTACTATATGAAATAATAATAGTATTTAGGGCTCTTTTTACAGAGAGAGAATGGACAAGCAATATTAGGTATGTCTAGTTGTTTTTTTTTTCTCAGCAAAAGACTTAATATGTCTGGATGTGTTACAGCACTTCATTTTATTATGTGCTAATTTTATGTCTTTCTATAGCCTTTGTACAAAAAGAATGCTAAATTACAGAAAACTTAAATCACAAATTCCAGATTGAATCATACAAAAGAGAAAGGCAATTGATTAGTTCATGACTGCAAAAGTTAATTTGATTTAAGGGCTATAAAACTTGCTTCAGATTCTCTCAACAATATTTATTTACCTTTTATTAGCTGCCATTAGGGCTACAACACTGCAAAAAGCATCAGGCAAAAGGAAATAGATGGAAAAATTGAAAATCTTACTATTAACAATGTAACATATACAAGGTTTACACAAAGCGGTTTAATGATCTGTGAGCTTGATGCCTAGCCAACTTGAACTTTATTCCTGAGAATTGGATTGTCATCTAAGATTTTGGTTTGGTTCAGAACCAAAACTTGGATATGAATTCTCACCCAGTTCAAGAATGCTTGGATCTACACTTAGCCTGGGACTACAATATCAGTGAAGAGTATGCTAATTTAGAAAAGCTGAAAGGAAAAGAAAAATCTAGGATACCCCAGGTAAAAATTGCATAACACTGGAAGAATGGAGGGAAGTGGAAAGCATGCTTGCTTAAGTAATGTTTAGACCACTAACCTCATTTAGCAGCAGGACTAATATAGCTTGCAGAGATAAAGGTACAATTGTAAAATTCAAAAAAGTAAGTGGTAAATTCATAGGTTCTCTGCAGCCAAACAATTATCCAAAGATGATATCGAGGGGCTGCTGGAAGTCTGGAAGGTGTTTTCTAGGGCTGTTTATATTGGACTGCGCAGTGATGAAAGCTATTTTTGTGTTAGGATTGTGTCAAAGCCATTAGGGGAAGCTACTCCACTAAACCCAGAATTAGAAATCTTTTGTGCTTTGGGAGGAAAAAAAAAGAAGAAAAAAATTAGGACAAAGTCCCTGCCCTGAGAATTCTGCTGCTATGTGAATTAACATATCAAGTAACATCTAAGAAAATGAAGGAAAACAGTTTTGGTGAAAGGAAAAACACCTTACAGTCTTGAATGGTGTACAATTCATTTCTTTGCTCACTTTATTTTGAAGTAAGTGGTAAATTTCTAAAAATATAGATCTTTTTACACTTTCTATATAGATTTAACAGGGCACGTGATGATGACTGTAGTTCTCCTTGACAGGATAAGAAACTCCCCTCAGCTGTATTGCTTGTTCCTTGCTAGCTTTAATCTTTCTCAAGAAGTGAAGAGTATTGCCCCCTGGCTTCATTGCTATTTTCTTTGTTTCCTTGCCTTACAGGATTAATGAGATCTATATACCTGAGAAAAGGATGATCTATATGCTGCTGATCTGCAGCATCTACTGCTATCTGTTGCAGGGTGGCTTAGGTAGCAGTGGTGCTGTGAGCAGTAAGTTGGCTCTATGAAAAAAAGGTTAGTTCCAGATTGCAAGAAATCATTCAATTTTATTTTTTTTCAAATTAATCTTCTGCGTCTCCATAAAAGAATTGATTTTTAGCTAATTGGTTGTCTTTTGGATGGTTGCAAGAGGTAGATAAGCTTGTAGGACACAAAGCAGCAGACCAATCAACAGTTCTTCTTCTCTACGCTACCATCCTACAAGAAAAGCCAATCCACTTATCCTTAAGGCTACTCTGAAAACGCATTGGAATATTTTTTCTTGTAGCAGAAGTCCTTGGAAAACACTGCTAATGGTCAACCTGAGGCTGCTCTTCTCCCTGAGCTGTTCCACAGTTCAGAGAAATATTACTGTGGCCACATGATTAGTAGATATAGCTGAACTAATAATCTCCAAGAGAACCAGGCAAGTTGAATCAAACTTTCTAAATATGCATTGACTGTCAGGTTTTTATTGCTCACTTGCTGTAAAGTGCAGTCATAACACTCAAATATAAAATATTTCACTGGCAGTAACTACATGCCTTTGACCTTTTGGAAAATACCAAACAACATACCTGGCTTCTGAAACTCTGAAAACAGCAGAAATATTTGAATTATTAGTGTGTCTCCCTCACCCTTGCCTGAAAACTCAATAGAAATAATTTATTCTCTTAAAAAGCCATACCCTAGAATTTTAATGCTGAGTTTCAAGAGACAGGAAAAAATGGAATAAAGCATCTGAACTGCACACACCAACACCTCAGCTAATTGCTTTGTCCAGTGACAGGAGGAAGTGTCAAGTATGGGTTGAGCAGAGACAGATTAATCCAGCATGACTTTTTTTGTGGCAGAGCGACATATACAAACTCTAGGACATTACTATTGCATGAAAATCCCATAGTCAGGAATAAATAACTAGGAATGAAAGACTTACGAAAAATCTTCAGATGAGGAATTTGTTAATGAAAGTACACAACACAGTCCTTTTAAAAAGTAGATATTTTTCTGTTAAGCAAAAAAGGTCTTAGTGCTGCAAGGCTCCCTTATACATCTTACTGTTATTTTACATTGCTGAAGGACTTTTCTATACCAACCTGGAGCTGTTTAACCTCCAGACATGATCCAAGAATATCAGGAAGTAGCGAGGGTGGGGCTGCTCCACAAGGGAAGAGAAGCTGGGGTCCTCGGTGCCTTTACTGATGGGTGCTGTCTCACAGGGTCTGAACACATCAAGGCTGGTGTCAGGGTCCATTGGCAGTCCCAAGCAAAGCAACTGATGAACCAAGCTCAGGATCCATCTGGGGGGTGCAGTCTGGAGCAAAAAAGGGCAAAGATAGAGACAAGGGTGGAGATGAGAATGCAGTGTAGGTCTGAGGTCCATCCATGAAGCAAGGCTGGAGACCAGGACTCCTCCAGCACAGCTCAAACCAGGACTGGGTGCCTCAGGAAGGGTTGAAATGGGGTCCTGAGCCATGGGCAATGTGGTGGTAGCCACAGGAGAGGCTGTGCATAGACATTTGGGATTGGCAGTGCCTTTGGGGTCATAGCACTGGAGCTGATTCTGCCTAAGGATATCTTTCATAAGTCTGAACTTTTGAGACCAGTAACCAAAGAGTAAAACATTGTCTTCTCTTTCATTAAAGGCTTTGGAATCTGTTCATGTTTCTATACATTAATCTTCGTTAACGAATCTACAGTAGAAACCTGGCTTTCCCAGTGTAACCTTAAAGCTATTTGGTTCTGGGGTGTATGTCTCTAAACATTTCCCAATATTCACCAGTGGAAATTTCATGCGTACAGTCAGTTCAGGGGCATTGGCTATTCCTTGCCCAGGCCAATTACCCAAAGAAACCGAGGGACAAAACAGAATCCACTAGGATTCATTCAACACAAAATGGTTGTGAAAAAATATGTCACTGTTTTTCCCCCTTGCCAGAGCTACACTAGGTACTCAAAACATTCAATTTCTGACTTGCTTGAACTCTCCAGTTTCCACATACAATGACGTCAAATTCTGTCTCAGACCCAGTTTACTCTTTTGGTAAAGTAACTAGAGAAATTCTGCTTGTCTAAAACTTCTATGACTTTCTTTCCACACAAGCATGACTAAGAAATATTCCTTCCCTCATTGGCTCTGTTCATGCCTATGAAATTTATATTACTCTCTTGGAGGAATGGTATGGCTGGATCACACATTCCCAACAGGCGTGACATTGTGGGATGATCTCACTTCCACCCAGATAAGCACATGAAAATTAGATGTCTCCCATTCCACTGAACAAGACCAGGTAACAGAACAAACACAATGTAGAAATTCCCAGTGAAGATAAAACTCACTTTTCTGTTTTTCTTTCTAACCAAGTGTGGGCTGAAAAACAGAATTATTATGCTACTCCCTGAACTTAAGGTCCAAGACCTGAGTCACCCTGAATGTGAGGATCAACACAATATTTCACTGCTTTTTTTTTTGTTTTGTTTTGAACTCGATCTCAACATCACCTTTTCACTCCGTTTAAGCAGGTCCATCAGCAGTGCAGGTGCTGTGTGCAGCACATCTCCCAGGGATGTACCAAGGGAGACAGCCCTGCCTCCCCTGAGGCTCAGTAAGGAGTCATCCTGTTCACCAGAAGTTACTGTACCTTTGAACTCAAGTTATTTGTCAATTTTTTTCCAAACATTTGCATCCTCAGAGACCTTGGAAGTCCCCAGCTCATGCGTTTTCTCAGACTAAACAGTTTATCCATTCTTTATCTCCATTATTGCATTTATGGTTAGTAGCAATTCTCACAGTGTGTATTAAGATAAACTAAGTCTCACCTATTTTGATGTCACAGAATCACAGAGTATTCTGAGTTGGAAGGCACTCACAAGGATCATCAAGTCAAACTCTTAAATGAATGGGGACTGAACCCACAACCTGGGCATTATTAGTGCCGTGCTATAACCAACTGAGCTAATCTCAGGGTCATCAGTGAAGCCTGCTCACCTCCTTTAAAGTCAGTCTTGTTCATCACAAAAAATCACAACATTCCTTATGCTGTGGATGAGGGATAAAATAGTACAAAGGAACTAAAATTGCTGAGCTTGGTGAGGTAAGGATTGCTTGGAGAACCTATGCCACAGGAGCTGTTGTGGGCCTCTGGCTCCTTGCCCTGTGCTCTTGCATGCTCTGGAGCAGCACACAGGAGGGACAGGCTACAGGACAACTGGGGGCTTCCCTGCAGTAGCTGAATTAGCAGGGAAAGGGTAGGGGATCTCTCCTGACTTAGAAGCAGCAGACCACATGGGGAACTGGCTAACAAAAAGAGAAGAGATACATTTCTCAATCCATTTTGTTCATTTTGGTGCATCCAAAATCTGTTTTCTTAAAGCCACAATGTCACGCAGAGTCTTAATACCTGGAAGAGCAGGATCATTTGTAACCATGCTGTTATTTTTTATGCAACGAGTGAACCTGTGCTCCAGGGATTTGCTCTGCTTTATTACTTTATTTCACTCTTTAGGATAATATTTATCTCCTCTCTGTGTGGATCAGCAGTGATGAAAACAGGTGTTTAGTTTTCCACTTAGCTTCCATTACAGTGGCTAGTAACTCATTTCATGTGCATGCTGGTGCAGTCAGACCAAAATGTGAGTATACAGAAGCCAAGTAAGAAAAAATAAACCAGAGGCATCTATAGGTATTTTAGCATCTGTTCTCCTTTGCGTGCTTACTGTTCAGGTATATGGGCAAATTCACTAAGAGTTTAATCACTTTCCTCAATATTTCAGAGGAATTCCTAATTTGTACTCTTAACACTTCACAGGGTAGAGGAAAGACAAGACAAGACACTTTGATTTATCATCACAGGGGTGCAGTGTATCTTGTGTTTCAGCTACCTAATCTTGCTCTGAGAAGCGGATTTTTCATTTCACTCCTCGGGGACAACATTTTGACAGGAAGTTGAAGAATTCCTCCAAAAGAATGATTTCAAATTGAAGAAAACATTTTGTTCAACTTAAAAAGGGAATGTTTCATATTTTTAATTTAAAGAATTCCCTGGTCATCTTTGTTAGATATTTGCATCTCTTGGGGCTATTTTCCCTTAATTATCCATGTGCTATAGCAGCAGAAAAGTGGATTATTGATGATTAATAATATGGAGGCCACTGCTGAACTGAAGTTGAAGCTGGCCAGAAATGTGGGGAACAATGAAAAAGGTTTTTTCAAATACATTAATGACAATAGGCAGTATAGAAATATCATTGACCCATTACAGGATGAGGATGGTCACAAACAGGGACATAGAAAAAGCAGAGGTGTTTAACTCTTTCTTTGTCTCTGTCTTCAACATGGATGATGGACCAAGGGGGTCTCAGTGCCCTGAGCTGGAGGACCATGATTGTGAGAATGATAAACTCCCAATTGACTCTTAACTCGTATGGGATCTGCTGCTCCAGCTGGATCCCTACAAATCTATGGGGCCTGATGGGATTCATCCCAGATCCTCAAAGAGCTGGCTGATGTCATCACAAAACATCTCTTGATGATTTTTGAGCGGTTTGGAGAATCTGGAGAGGTCTCAGCTGACTGGAAGCTGGTGAACATTGTCCTGATTTTCAAGAAGGGTGAGAAGGAATACCCTGGAAACTACAGGCCTGTCAGTCTCACTTCAGTGCCCTGTATAATCATGGAAAAGATTATTCTGGGAGGTCTTGAGAAACACCTGGAGGATGAAGCAATCATTGGTCACAGCCAGTATGGTTTCATGAGGGGAAAGTCCTGCTTGTCAAATCTGATTTTCTTCTATGACCCACCTAGCCGATCAAGGGAAGCCAGTTGATATAATCTTTTTAGACTTCAGCAAAGCTTTCCATACTGTCTCTCACAGTATACTTCTGGACAAAATGTCCAGCACACAGCTGGATTACCATATTATGAGATGGGTGAGCGACTGGCTCACAGGTCTGGCACAAGAGTTATAGTGAATGGGGTAACATCAGGCTGGTGACTGCTCATTAGTGGGGTTCCACAAGGCTCCATACTCGCACCAGTTCTTTTCAATATCTTAGTTAATAACTTTGATGCAGGACTCGAAGGAATACTAAGTAAGTTTGCCAATAACACTAAATTGGGAGGAGCTGTCAACTCCCTCAAAGGCAGAGAAGCCCTGCAGAGAGACTGCAACAAATGAGAGCGATGGGTAATCACCAGCCATATGACGTTCAAC
Source organism: Neopelma chrysocephalum (assembly GCF_003984885.1). Taxonomy (NCBI): domain Eukaryota; kingdom Metazoa; phylum Chordata; class Aves; order Passeriformes; family Pipridae; genus Neopelma; species Neopelma chrysocephalum. The sequence goes on from NW_020897690.1 coordinate 21,416,046, forward strand.
AAGGGAAAGTGCTGGATTCTGCACCTGGGGTGGGGCAACCCTGGTTGTGTGCATAGACTGGGGAATGAGATGGTGGAGAGCAGCGAAGTGGAAAAGGACCTCAGGGTCTTTGTTGATGGCAAGTTGAATATGAGTCAGCAGTGCCCTGGCAGCCAGGAGGCCCAACCATGTCCTGGGGGTCATCAGGCAAAGCATCACCAGCTGGTCAAGGGAGGGGATTGTCCTGCTCTGCTCTGCACTGGTGTGGCCTCACCTTGAATATTGTGTGCAGTTTCAGTCACTGCAATATAAGAAAGACACAAAACTATTAGAGAGCGTCCAAAGGAGGGCTGTGAAGATGGTGAAGGGTCAGGAGGGGGAAGCCATACAAGGAGCGGCTGAGGTCACTTGGGTTCATTAAGCCTGGAGAAGAGCAGACTGAGGGGAAATCTCATTGTGTCTTCAACACCCTCATGAGGGGAAGAGGAGGGGCAGGTACTGATCTCTTCATTCTCATGACCAGTGACAGGACTCAAGGAAACAGCATGAAGGTGAGTCAGGAGAGGTTTAGGTTGGATATTAGGAAAAGATTCTTCACCCAGAACATGGTTGGGCACTGGAACAGGCTGCCTGGGGAAGTGGTTACAGCAGCAAGCCTGTCTGTGTCCAGGAAGCATTTGGACAATGCTCTCAGGCACATGGTATGCTTCTTGAGGTGTCCTGCGCAGGTCCGGGCATTGGACTCGATGATCCTTGTGGATCTCTTCCAACTCAGCATATTCTGTGATTCTGTGTAGCATTATAAACTAAAAAATAATCAAACAAAAATAAAATTAGATTATCTTTGCCTAAACTCCAGAGGAAAAAGAGGACATACCTTGTCACCCTGTGCTGCATGGGAGTAATAGGAACCAAATCTGGTTTTTGGATGTTCCTGCTGAGCCCTCAGTCACCAGCTCTCAGCCAGCCAGCTCCTTGGAAAGGTATATTAGTCCAGCTGGGCAGTTGGTCAGACCTGAACAGGAACACAGCCTTACTAGGCAAAGAGCAGCAATGAAACCCAGCAATACCCAAATACTCAGTCAGTAAAACTGCTGCCTCTGGGCACCCTGGTAAAGCTGAGCTCTTCTCTTAAGCTTTTGAGTGACTATCTCTCTTGCTAAGCTACATGTTGCATGCTGCTCTTCAGTCATGTTCAATAGTGACTCTTCAACAATTCATTCCTGCAGCTGCGGGATGCAGGAAGTTCTTGGTGGCGTTACTCCTGTTTGGGATTTAGGAATGGAAGAAGAAAATCCTCTGTGAAGGTACCATATGAACTGTGACAGAACTATTAGTACTTAGCTGTGCCAAGTAGCAATTGTTGCTTTAGTTTATAAGCTGACCTAAACTCACTCACTCTACAGGTTTTAACCCTGGTTGGGCACAGCAAACAGTTTATTTGCGCCCTCTTTCAAACATGTATAGCAATGTGCCCAATTTTAAAACTTAGCAGTTGTAATATTTCTGCAAACCAGGTCTGGCCCACCCAGCCAAACCCACCTGTGCACTTGCAGGGTATACAGCAGATGCCACCTCCCTGTGCTAGCAGGAACTTCTGCCCATCTCAAATGCTTAGTTAGTGACTGCTTGTCATAAGAGCTACCACTGAGATTTCAGTCACAGGCTTGACACCAAACTCTTACTTCTTTAAGTAAACAAAATACACCTACAGTAGTTAATTTGATGGAATTTCAATTAGTTTCCAGTAATTGTCACACACTGACTCTTGTGGAATTATTACATCCCCAGTAAAAAGGCACTATAAAATAGCTTGAGTTACCATGGTACAACATTATGGAGCAGAATGAAATCAATTAATAAAATACTTCTATTTGTATCTTTATATTAATAATCATTGATTTTGGCCTTAAACTTTGGGGAATATAATTACAGTCCTATTAAGAATATTTGCCAAGAAATGGTTCTCTATACATATATTCTAAGAAAATGCTATATAATGTGTCTTTTTCACATATGTGAAGATACAAAGTTAGGAGGAGTAGGGATCTATCACTGCAGTACAGGAGTATTTGTGATGGGACCTCCAAGAGCCAGGAACAGAATGTGCTCAGTGCTTGAAAGAACAACTTCCTTGTGTTGCCAATGTTAATTTCCATTTTTGCCACTCACTGTTTTAGTTCAATGACTATATCAACTTAAAAAGTTAAAAAGACACCATATGTGATATTAAGTTTATTATTAAAGAAGGGTAAATATTACAAACTGGTTGCAGCAGTTTACTGAGATGTGGCAATCACGGCTCCTTCAGAAAAACAAAGGAAGTCACCCTCAGGAAGAGTAATGATGCAGTATCCTGTTGACTCTAAACTAATATACAAAGAGATACAGATTCATATCAAAGAGGAAAGGATGGGGAACCTGGCACCACTAAAAACCTTCTAGACAAAGATCTGCCTTTCTGCTAAAACTCTGTACTTTGTAAATATACGAGAAGTGTATAAAGAAGAAGACATATTATGAGGGGCAAGGACAGGTCCTCTGCAAACCAAGCTTGTTTTCACTTTTGTGCATCATTACTTAATATTCCCAATTAGGGACAAAGATAGAAATAAAAGAAAGTAATGTAAACACTAATGTCTCATATGTCCTTAAACTTCAGTCACATGTTAAAGCTTTCATCAAGGGGGAAACAAACTATGTCACTTCTTCCATGCCTTCTAGTACTGGCAACTTGCTATCAGCCATCCCTCTCTGTTCATTCAGATTTAATTAAATAATCCAGATGAAAAACCGAAATATCTATCTACAATAAAAAGTATCAAGACATTTGCTAAAAAGGAACAAAATATATGTGTAGAGATTCTTTAATCCTTCTCAAAGTTTATAAACTTTGAATTTTCCAGTTTGAGATAGTCCATGCAAGCTCTATGCAACAAAAGCTTTCTATTAATTGCTCATTTGAAGACTAGTAATAAATACTTCTTCTCAGAGGGTCCCAATTTGGGTGCAGGCATCATGCTGTCATGTGGAAGTCAGCAGCGAAATGCAACTGCACTTGGAGCTGTGGAGCGCAAAATAAACTAGGGGTTCAGTTCTGTGTTCAAAACTGATGTGTACACTGATGTGTACCCTGCCTTTAATTTCTGAAGTGAAAAATAACTGACATTCTCTCCATCTTCAAAAAGTCAGTCTCTAAAGCCTCTGTCAAAGGATGGCTATAAAAATTTGGTCAGCTTAAAAACCCCTGCACACTTCTGCCTTAAAATATGGGTCCATGATTTCAGACTGTACAGTCTTGTCCTACCACATGTGGCAGCTCGTATCAAACACTGAAATGTTTTTCCATTTAGGGATGATTGGTAACAGTCCCTACTCCCAGTTACAGTCACACAGTTCTGTAATATGTTTTCTTTTAGCTGAAGCTGCTACTTACTAACACAGAAGTTCATCCTTGGGAAAAGAAGCGCTCCTTGCTCCTTGGCGTGGGACAACTCCTAATCTTTCAGCACACGCAGTTGGCAATGCTCACTCCTGTCAACACAGGCAGCTCTTGCCATGCAGTGTGGAAACTCTTCAAGGCCTGCGAATAATGATTTTTTTTTCCCCACTAAGTTTTAGTGTAAAGTGCAAACTTCAGAGTTTACTATAACCCTCGGAAAAGTAGACTGTGCTGTTTGCAAAACCAATTAAGCACTGTGCTTGCACAGAGCAAAAGGACAGTGTTTGAAAAGGGCTGCTCTCCCTTGGCAATGGCAGCACGTGCCAGTAAAAGAGATTTTAATTTCCTTCTCTTAACAAAGAGACATGGAGGTGAGCCCAGGAGACGAGCTAGATGTGAAGGCAGGACAACGCAGCAGGCAGAGGAGAGCAGTGGGCTGGCAGACCCCGGAGGAGGAAGGCTGGCAGTTTTGGGACACTGGGCTCTTTTCCAGTATTGGGCTCCTTTCCAGTTTTTCTTGTTTGGTTGTTTTGTGTTTTCTTGGGTTTTTTTTTTGTTTGTTTGGGTTTTTTGTTTTGTTTGTTGGTTTGTTTTTGTTTGTTTGTTTTCCCCTGCTGATTAGGTCCCCACAGAGAAGACAGGTAGATCTGGGCTCCTTTCTATGGTCTTCTGTTTTGAAAGAAAAATCTCATTATTCTTCCTGGTCTGCAATACTAGATGGTTCTGGGATGCAGACCAGTATACAGGCTGCTCGGAGCCACACAGCATATTTGGTGCTGACTTCTGCCAAGTTTCTACAGCCCCACTAGACCATGGGAAATGCCCGCATGTAGTCTTTGATTCTGCAGTGCGAACAAAGCACTCTTTATTCATGCAGAGAAGGAAAGTGAGCTCATATGAGCCACGGGCTGACTGTGATCATATGGTCCAATGCCTGTAGCAGCTCCCATCTCACACATCTGTTCCTCTGCACCTTGGATACAAGGACCACACGTGCCTGGCTTCCAAGTCAGAGACACACCACAGCTGCTGTAACCTGTACATCAGGATTCAAAGTTGAAGGCAGAGGGAATGGGCACTAGGTCCTGACTGAGCAAGAGGACAACTACGAGAGCTGATCTCCAAATTGATGTGGTTTTCAGGTGCGTGCATTTAGCCCAGCTCATACATTCAGAGTCAAATATAACAGGTGATGCCAAGTTTGGATTCTGAACTCTCAACACTAGCAATGTTTGCAGCTACTCAGACTCAATTTTAATTTGAATTCATCTCCATTTTATGTCATTTCCTGAAAATGACTGCTTTGGTAACTTTGGGGAGGCAATATTATTTTAGCTGTTCTTTCCAGCCTGTCAGAAAGATGATGCTAATTAACATTAGTGATCTAAATTAAGATTGAACTTCATCCAACCAGTTCGAAGTATTTCTCACCAGTATGCTGAAGAAGTAATTAATTCTATCATTTGCACCTAAAGGCACAACTAAAATCTTATCTATATACAGCAGAGTTCCCAACCTGCAACTTTTTATTGTTTCTGATAGTATTGCCATGTAAATGAAGACACATACTTGCCAAAAAGGGGATGCATTTGGGAGAAAATGCTGTCAGAATGAAGGCGGCTAAACAGACAAAAGTAAAACAAAGGCAGTCTTGTTTCTAAAAATAAAATTTGTTAGTAATACCACTTTCAAATAAGGAAGAGAAAGCTCTATAGTATAGTGAATGGTATTTAGATCTTGTGGTGTTAGAGTCACACTCAATAGCAAAGAATTGGAATAAAATTGTACCTACCATTTCAATTTCTTTTGGTGAAGATATCCAGATGTGCTCTACAAATAGTAATGAAACAACTGTTACAATTCCTAAGAGACATAGAAGTACTATTACAGGAAGAATTTTAATTTAAATAATTTTAACAGGATGCTCAACCACAGAAACATTAAGATAGTTTCACAGCTAACATAAATATCCTGACACATTTTACACACCAGCAATATACCCTCTGCATTTCTTAATTCACTGTAACCAAGCTTTCAGAACATCTTCCTTCTATCTCCTGTGACTGGAAAACCCACTATATAGTACAGAACATTATCTTGGACAATTTTTTCAAAGTTGAAAAACAAAAATTTCCCATTATTGGATTTGTGATTTGGGGTGCTAGAATATGAACTAAGTTTGATGTATGTTTTTCTACAGATCAAAGGAGTTGAAAACTCAACTGTGAAGTGATGGGCATAGCTGTGCTGTCCAATTCATGGCAAAGGGGAGTATATTGAGTCCCTCAGGCTATAGTCTTTCCTTTGAATCCAACTCTGTTGCTGAGGTTCTGGCTTCACTTGTCCCTCTTGTTTTTTAATGCCTGATGTCCTTATTCATGCTCCCCTTGTCCAGATTAAGCTGATCACCCACTGCAGTGGAAAAAAGCAGCATGACAAGAGGAGACCTCAAGAACTGTGGATCCTATTTCTGTTCCCTTGTTCTGTCATGTGTCCGCATAGAGTATCCTGGCAGCATCCACTGCTTCCTCATACATTTTATGGAGCAATGGGCACTGTTGGAAACCCCAGCTAAGCACCTCCTCTAGTTATTTTTCATTTTTGAGTCTTTAATCCTTCACCCCACCCTTTTTACATTTATCTTCTGTGGGGTCATTTGTGCTTTTTCCTGAGCTTGCTGCCTCTACTTCTCCCTTTTGGTGTTTCTCTACTCTCATTTGGTATTCTGTGGGGACTTGTTCCCACGTTTAAGGGAAGACCAATAAACCACAACAGACACAGGGGGAATGCAAGAGTGGGGCCATTATGTAATGACATGTCTTCTAAGTGCTCTCCCGGCCTGCAGCATTTTGTGGCTCAGAGGCTCAGACACACTGAGCAGGAAGATGTGTCTTTTAAATTAATAGAATCTGATGGATTTATTTTCCATTTGCTTGTCCAAAGGATGCTTTATCAGCATTAGTCGATCTGTGGCCACACACAAAGTATGAGAAGTTTTTGCATGCATGCAGTGTAAACCCTGAGGGTGTAACATCTAGTTCTCTTTGGCAATAACACCCTAGATGCTCTCAGATCTTTCAGGAAGATTTTAAACCATGCTTTAGAAAATTACCACTATTACAGAAATATTTTTCTTCTAATTTCTGACATTTTTTCTCTGTAGTTTGCAAGGTGATTATGCACAGGTTTGTTTTAGTCAGAAGCTTAAGTTGCCAGTGGGTAACAGTAATAGTGAGGTAATATATTTAGATTGCCTAGAATTTTTTTTATATTTGGCAGTTTGTCCTTGACCATATTAATTCACAGAACAACAACGGCAGATATTAATTTTTCCAGCATATCAGAGGAGTACAGTAAAGACCTTGGCAATATTAAAGCTTCCATTGCCCACTGCAATCCCTACTGAAAGGTTAGTTAGTTATGTACTAGTTACACACCACAGTTTTGTGGTAATGCCCCATTGATCAACTGCCCCTGCAGCACTAAAGTCACTTGACATTCATTTCTTGCAGCAGTATTCCAATGAATGCAAATTTCAAATTTTTCAATATGTTCTCTTTTCAAATTGCAATCAGACTTTATGGGTTTGCACTGATGGTCTGAGCTAATATAAAGTGTCATTTTCTGTTGCAGCATTTCCAGTTGTTGTCAGTGACAACAACTAATATTCTAATTGAAATATTTAATAACAAGGAGAATCTCCAAGTCACTGTGCTTTAAGAAAAGTGTAGACACACAATAATTCTTTTTCAAAAGAGGGTTCCCAGAAAAGCTCTTGCAGGGTTTGGTCAGCATTTTTGCAAACGTTCACAATGCCCAATTCACAGAGTACTGAAGCATCTGAAATACCACCTGATCAGGGGCAGTGGGATCTTGTGACCTCTGACGATATGTCCTCAATACTTTGTTTTCTAGTATTATATTTGTAATATGAGATGAAACATATCTGCTTTATCAGTCAATTACTTCTTCATGGCCTTACATCCCCTCTTAGGGCATCACAGGATACCCATGCGGCTCAAGCATTAATGAATTTTTTTTCTCACAGTAACAAAGTGAGATAACATAGGAGTTATCATCTCCAGCTGACATAACCTTTTAGAAAATACTGATTCTTGAGGAATATACATATCTAATGTATCTGTAATCATTGCTACAGATAAAGACAGGCTCCCTTGAACCTGAGATTGGCCTCTGAGAGTCTTTTATCCCTTTTCTATTAGATATTTCTTATTTCTCCCCTTCTGCTTATACTACTACTGTGAGTTAATGCAGGACAATGCAGAAGACTTTGCAATCTAGTGTATGATTTTCCTCATACAACCTGCACAGGATTGCAGCAAGAAACCTATATATATATGGATTTGTTTGGATTAGCATATGGGTAAACTTCCTTGACGCTTTTGCTAAAAGGAATTCCAGGGCAAATTCAGGAAACTCGATCAGTGAGTCATCTGTTGCTGCAGAGCTACATTATAGAATCAGTAGAAGAATTAGTACACATGTAGATAAATGACACGCTTCAGAGGATCAATGTTTTTTTGTTAAGGAAGTCACGTCTCATAAATCTCTTGGAACTTTTAAAGGTGCAGTCTGATTTAGTCTTCCTGGATTTGCAGAAAGCTTTCAAGGAAATGAGGCAGCCTTCACATTCAAGGGAAGATAATTCCATAGGTACTTAAATAGTTAATATACGATAGGAGGAAAAGGTTATTTTTAGCTGTGGAGAGGGACATCAGCAGCACATTATGGTGAAATGTGGTAAGCCTGATGTGATGAGATCAGCTGTTCAGCACAGTCATAAAAAAAATTAGAAGGGCACAAGCAGCAAGGTGAGAAAGTCCTACAATTATGTCAGTTTATAGAGGATAGGAAGAATGAATTGCATGTAGTCCTTACTGGATTGAGTGACTGAAATTTCAAATGAGAGTTGAAATTCAATTTTAAGTGGTGTTCATGGAAATATGCACTTCCAATTTAAATATTAACTGATGGATTCGAACAAACTAATATATCTCACAAATCAGAATTTTCTTATTAACATATAGATGCATTAGCTCACTAGCTTGCTCAGAAAGCAAGGATAGTGTTGAGAGTTACTAGCAAAGATGTAAAAGGCAGACTATATCAGTATGTCACTGAATACTTCCATGGCACACTCCCATTATAAACATGGTGTGCAGTTCTATTCCTTCAATCTAAAATGGGTGAAACAAAAATAGAAGAGGTCTAGTGAAAGCCAGCAGGGTGTGGAAGATCTTCCCCACTAAGACCAGGACCCTTCAGTTTGGAAAGGGGATAGTTAGAGAGCGACCGAGTCCTACAAAATTGTGAGTGGCCTGGAAATGGTGAGGAGGTGTTGACTGTTTGTCTGTTCTCCCAAGAGAAGAATTGTTCATCATGCCAGATTAGAAGTAGGGAGGTTTCAAGTAAGAGGAAAAGGAGGTATCTCCTCATCCAAAGTAAAGAAATTGCAAGAAATCCCTTGCCAAGGGGTGGTGTGGATACTGCTAGTGTACATGCATTCAAAAACAATCAAACATTCGTGGACCAGTATTCATCAAAGATCATCATATATAAAGCCTGCAACATCTCCTCTGGAAGCCAACAAAGTGAAAATTGCTAAGGGATGGAAAAAGTATTCTGGGAACGTATCACAACATGAGTACTCTGATGCGCTCTTTTCTAGGTATTAGCTGTTAGGCTGGTCATACCTTTCGTATAACCCTGCAGAACTGTTATATCATTTTCTGTCCTGGCAGCCATGAGGATGCCCCCTTACAAATATTTCTCTAAGGATATTACAAAGGATATCCCTCTTATTCCTTTGTTTCAGTTTTATATCACAATGCAGAATAGAACAAGAATCAAAAAGAAACTGCTGTTTTGGCTTTTAGCATAAAATAGATAATTTCAAAACTGTTAACCTCCACTTTCCTCAGTCTATGTGAAATGCCAAAAGCTTGTTATTCTGTGAATGCAGTCACTCATTAGCCATGTGCTGACTTTCTCCACTGTGCAATTCTGCACTGTTTGTGTATGCAGCACACAAACCATGCACAGCAGGTGTCATGTTCAGCTCTTTTCTAATATGTTTGGATGAGCTGCTTCTAATTAGTTATCCTTGCAAACAGAGTAAGAAAATATGGTAAATATGGTCATGTGAGCTGTCTACCTAATAGCCCAAATAAGTTATTGTTCTGTGGGGTCTGGCTGGAAGTTACTGCCGTGTGTGAAATAGAAATAATCTATGTGTACTTTTTTAAAGGCAGTCCATCATGGCTTCTCCAAAGAAATATAATGACAGTTCAAGTGTTATTGTGTAGACTGTTTTATATTTTGCAGATATATTTAATCCTTAATTTTTGCATAAAATATTTGGTATCACTAATTAATGTCAGAGCTGCAGCTGGATGTGTTTAACAGTGGTCTAAATACTACACTAAAAGGTGAAGGTCTGAGTATTTTAAGGATCAACACCTCATCTGAAAGGTTCAGCCAATACAGTCTGGATCAATCTGGGAGACCAAAAGTGAACACAATGAATACTGATTAAGTTGCCCACCAATATATATTTTCATCTGCATGAAGTTTACTCTCCTTATTTGGATTCTTGTAACACAGTTCTCATACACACCAAGCTGTCTCTAGAGGCCTGACAGGCAAGAACCCACTCACGAGTGAGCTGACTCAGCACTCTGAATGTTAGAAAACAAGCCAAGCAGTCTCATTTAAGTAAGATGGTATCCCATTTAAAGCTCTTCAGTCCATAATTTAGACAAATGCAGATGAACAGAGTACAAATATCTGAGCTTCATCTCATGCTAGCCTTAATGTCACACATTAGATACTGGCAACCTTTGATCTGCTCTAGTACTAGTTCTGCAGTGACTGAGCTGCAGCTCCAGTTTAATTGGCACCTGCTTGGAACTGTGCTAAGCTCTACTGCTGTCACAGGGACCAGCCGCTTGGAACCCTGCAGGGTTGTGCTGGTGCAGTTGTGCCAGATGGTGGCTATGTATAGTGTAGAGAAAGTTTGACGTGGCATCTGGCTTGAGCTACTAAACCCCTAAATATGCTTCACTTTAAAAAAACCCATCTGATATGAATAACATCTAAATTGAGGGTCTTATCCAAACACAGTATCAAATGATGGTCTAATCCTACGGCTATTCTCAATTACTGAAAAGTCAGGATACATCCTTGTCTGAGATGCTATATTGGAAAGTCTAGGATTCCTTTTGTAACCCCTGAGACTAGATAGCTCCAGGCAAAGAAGCTTTAAAATAGCAACTCTAAAATTGCCAAAAGCATACTATTGCTAGATAGCTTTATTTGAGTCTATAAAAGCAGTGATGACCTAGCTTGTGGCTTGGCATAATTTTAGAGAACATGGCAGACAATAGGGGAAACTCTGCCAACACTAATATCACATTTCTAAGAACTATCCAAGCAATATTAATTCAGATTAATTATATGGTATAGATTAAATTCTACCTAATAAGTACCATTTTCATGAAAGAAGCAGCAAATTAAAAATGAATAATAGAAGCTATGTTGAATTTTAAAAAGTTCATGCTACTAAATTCTCCCCCTCTCTTCAACTGAACTTGATGGGATCTTGCCAGAGTAAAACAAAATACATGTGACTTGGTAGAGAGGGTACGAGTCTCATGTGTGCAGAACTTTCTCTTCAGACTAAATGGGTGCAGGAATTCCTATTTCCTTCAGTTAAGGTATCCTAGATGTCAATCAGAAGTGCCTACATGAAGAAATGTATTTGTTAGCAAAAACTCATATATCCTAGTGTGGACCTTTGCATACACCCCTTCTCCTCCCCTGGACTCACTTGGGCTACTCGGCATGTTAAAAGGCTTAGATTAACTTCCTTTTTAATTCTAAGTAGTTTGTGTTAAAGTATCTTGTGTGGCATATTCGACTTCAGAGGCTTAGTTGCTGCACTCTGTGATATAGTTGCTAAAGGTTTTAAGATTGTCCCTTAACAATCAGACAAAATTGAAGACGGGCCTTTGTGGTCATGAACCACAAGAAAAATTTTGTGCTACCAAATGGGAGAATGACAAGATTAACACAATTAAAAAAAACCCCAAAACCGAACCCAATGCAAATGCCATTCAAAAGCAGGGATTTACATACTTGTTTGTTCTCAGAAGTATGAAGTCAGAGTTCATGTACTGTGAGCTCTCTTCCTCTTGGTTATGAATTTTCTTGCACAAACAGCTATTTAAGATGTACAAGGTAGTGAAATATTCTGATGAAAATGTGAAACTTTGAGGAACTGAATTTCTCTCTAAAGACTCTTTCTTTGCAGAGATTTAGTGTAATGCACGGACTTTTCACTATAAATCTGAGAAGACAAATTTTGCTTCCTTGTCTGCAGCTAATGGCTTCCTGCCAGCACTCATGGTATTTCTGACATATTTAAAATACCAATTATCTGAAGTAATGGTGACCCTCTGCCCTTCTAAAATTTTTAGCTTTGCACATAGAGAGTGAAGTTAAAAAGCGGATGGTGAAACCAGGAAACTGAATGCTGCTACTTGCCTGACTGTAGTGTTGTTTAATTTTAGAATTATAAATTTTTTTGAGGTTCATTTATTTTGTGTTTCTTTTGTTAGTTTGGTTTTGTCTTTTTTTTTTCCCCCTCTATGGACTCATCAGGAGTCTGTATTTTTGCTTAAAGGAGAAACATAGAGAGCTGTAAATCAACACAGTTCATGTTTTCTTAAAACATAAACAGTATACAGTGTGCTCCAGTTCCTGCTAAAAGTCTTTTAAACTAACAAAAGGTTTGAGTCAATCATTGTAATGGCTTAAGGGAAGCGCATGGCCTGCACAGTCCTTCCGCTTCCCTGCAGAGTCATTTGTCTTTTAAAAATTAGTTTTTGGCACCTCGGATGCTTCTACAGAAGTAAACATATTTTCTAGGAAAATGCTCATTCAGTATTAAATTGTCCTTTCAATTAATGGCCTTCAAATTGGTTTAAGAGGATGGGAGGAGCACAGTAGTAAGGAGCACAGTAGTAAGATGAGCACAATCTTAATGACCTTGCTAACGCACTCTCACTCAAAGCTGTGGGTCTCAAACAATGACAGGTCACTTAACTGAAGAATCTGCAGGCAACTGAAAGCTCAAATCTCAGCCTGAAATCATTTTCTGCACAGACTGTACTGTGGACCCTGTACCCATCTCAGTCAGAACTGTGTGCTACTTTTCCCTCCTAGTGAATAAGACAACTGTTTCAGCCTTCTCTATTAGAGGCAAAACTAACTTTGTTATGCATTAAAAAAGAAAGGGAGAGCAAAGGGACATAAGCAATTTAAAGAGGAGTACTTAAGCTTTTGGGAAATGCTGTATCCATCCAGATGAGGTGAACTGTCATCCTTCCCCTTACCATATTTGTGCAAAGAGACTTGTTCATCAACCATACCTTCTTACGGACTGGTTCCATCCATACCTACTGTATTAGCCTTAACAAAAACTAAACAGAGTGTCATGTCTTCCGGTAATGTCCACAAGGTCTTTTCTTCTTTTTTTTTTTTATTTCCAAAATACTGGCCATTTGTATTTCTAAAATCTAAGCTTAGTTCTAATTTTTGTTACCTGTAAAATGCCTTAAGGCTCTATGCCCAGGAGATAACATTTTAGTTTTAATATCCCATTTACATGAGTGATAAGTAAATTATTTAAATCAAACTAAAGGATAAAGTACAGGAGTTCTGCAGCGTTCATTCCCTCCTTGTTCCATCTTGGGGTACCTGAAGCCATACATGTTCACAAGTTCAGTGACTGTTTTTTGATGATTTCACATGAAAGTGATTTTCTGTTGAGCTCTTCCTAGCTCAGCCTCATTCCATTGCTATAAACCTGAAGAAAACATAACAAAACCAAGGTCAGGGACAACATCAGAAAATGATCAGTATGTATTCTGGCACTAAACAAAATATGTCTAATTACTCTTGCAATTTTGTTTGCAAGACCTGTTACACTGGAGTTCATTTATATGTCACAGGACAGTGATAAAATTCTGTAGACTAAAGTTCACTAAAACTGAATTTACTCTTCTCATTCCTAGCCATGGTTTTCAGACTTCAAATCATGCACGTAGGACCAACTTTCCAAGTCAAAATTCCTTTTTTTCAGAAGTGTTCAAACAGGTCTGGCAAGAACATACTCCAAAACAATATAATCTTACTTGTTAGGGTTTTGCCCTCTTGGTTGTAGTATCTTGTAGTATCTTCATGTTCCCTGTTAATACACCATGACTCTACTGATACTGGGGAGGACCTATATGCCAAAGAAAGATCATTTAAGAATAAGCCTCTTTTAATAATCAGCTACAAAATCCAAGCATACTTTTCACTGGCTAATAAGTTCAAATAATTTCTTTTTTTTCACGTTTCTTGTTTTTATAATTAAAAAACTCTTGAGTTTAAATACAGGATAACTCAAAATGAACTAAGAGAAATCATATTGCTATCCCAGGTACAGATATTTTATCACTCTATTAATTGTCCTGTGAAGTTTTTGGGTTATGGAAAAGTAGGTAAGATTAATACTACCTAATTGTTACATAACATATCATTGTTTGACTCAATAATGTTTTTAACTCTATGAGAGTAGTAAAACACTGCATGCTACACCAGGTTGACTAAGGAGGTGTGAAGTGGCCCAGATCGGAGACCCAAAGTCTACAAGGCCTCACTAGGCCTCACTCCCCCACACAGCAGAACCAACGGCAGGGAACCTGCGCCTTCAGAGACACTGGAAGGAAAGAGCGTGAAGGCCTCTCCTCCCTTCTTCTTTATACCCCGGCTTACGTAAAAATTGTAGGGAATACTGGGTATATGGCCACTTCCTTGGTTACAAACTGGTCGCCAAGGAAGGCCTAGACTAACACTACCACAATGCTGTAGATGGCTTTCTGCTAAGTGTGTTACATCAAAAGTTTTGTTTCTTCTATTTGCAAATACACCTCATAATGAAATATATTTTTGTAAACCTCCTTTTTAAGATAAAAACATTGATCCAACACTATTCCTAAGTTTTTAAGTGCTTAATCTTCCTGGTTAGCCATTTAAATCCTTAAGTAGTCTCCAGTTTTGTACTCAAGGTGTTGGACAAGATCTTATGTTGCTGCTTTGCGATCTTAGCTTTTCCATCTTCCATTGCTGTTTCCAGACGTTCTGATATGACATTCACTCACTCATCCAGCAATTTTGGTTTCCTTTTGCTCTCACACAACCCTTCATCATTACAGTCTTTCATTATCCATTTCTACTTCATATGCCTGGGAATTAATCTTCTTTACAACTATACACTGCTTCTGTAATACAAGCTTATCTATAGTCATGACTGAAATAAGACTCAAACCCACCAGTGTTACTTCCACTACTGCACATTAAATCTGAATCAGTGCCAGCTGGCAGTGGATGGGAAACCCCAGTTACTTCACTGAGCTTCTGAATGAGTCTGGAAAATGATGATTTGCTCACACATTAAAACTTATTTTATTCAAGTAAGAATAATAGTGGCCCTCATGTTCTATGATATTTAATGTTTCATACCAATGAAGTCACAATTTGTTTTTGAGACTAATATGGTTACTGCCAACTTTAAGGAAAAAAAGGGAGATCTGTATCACTGAATTTGACTGAATCTGCTTTGGGCCAAAGCCGACTGTCACCTTCTGGCTTGGGGGGAGGGGAAGATGTCTTAGAAATAATAGTAGTTTTTAATAAATTCCTCTTTTTGACACAAGTACCAACAAGTATACTCCAAGTTCCAAGTAGCTGGATCTTATATTTATGGAATTAACAGGGCTTGTTAGTGGATTACAAAACATTTTTTTTTAAATTTTCTTTAATGCTTTTCATACATAAAATAGAAAAATAGTCCAAATCCCCTACATGTGGGATTGTAGGAGGGACTAAAGGGAAAGGCAAGCATACAGGTGGGGAGCACATGCCACTCTGCACACAGCATTTTCTCATGGTTTCTTCCTCTGCCTCCTGACACAACATCAACCATAGTACTGGTACCCTCAGGCTACAGTACAGATTTGCACCAGCAGAGCTAGGAGGACAGGCTATGTTTGCCCTTCAATACAACACAGGATGATAGGATCATAGGCTGGAGGCACCTCAGGAGATCTGTATTCCAAACTTTTGTTACAAGCTGGGTTAGGTGTGAGATCAGACCATATTGTATAAGGCTTTATCCAGTGTGGTCCTGAAACTCTCCAAGGATGAAAAGAGACAGTACAGCCTCTCTTGGCAACCTGTTCCAGTTCTTCACTGTTGTGATAGTGAAAAAAATAATTTTATTTTTTTTGTTCCAGTGCTTTTTCCATTTCCCATCCTGAACATCTCTTGTTTCAGGTTATGCCCATTTGTGCATCCTCTCACACTCTGCTGTGAAGAGCCTGGATCCATTTGCTTGATTCCCTCCTTGCAGACACAGGCAAGCCAATGCTAGGTCCCCCTGAAGCCACCTCTTCTCCGGGCAGAACAAACCTTGGACCCTTTAGTTTCCCCCACAAGGCAGGTGCTCCAGACTCTGAGCAGCTTGGGGTTCTCCACTGAACTTACTCCAGTTCATTAATGTTGTTCTTGTGTTGGGAAGCCAAAATTGGGTGCAGTATTTGAGATGTGGTCTAAGACATGCACAGAAGAGAAGGATAAACCTTCCCTTTGATGTCCTGGCTGTGCCCATGTTGACACAGCTCAGGATGCAACTGGCCATCTATGCAGCCAGGGCACACTGCTGGCTTGTGCCCAGCTTGTCAAGTCCCCAGGTCCCTTTCTGCAGAGCTGCTCCCAGTCAGGCAGCATCAACCTGTGTCCTTGCGTCAGGTTGTCCTTCCTGTCCAGCGGCAGCACTTGGTATTAGTCCTTGATGAATTTCAACTTGTTTCTCCTGTCCCATTCCTTTAACCTGTCTAGGTCCCTTTAGATGACAGACCTAAATTCTATATCTTGAGCGCATCAGCAATTGCACCCCAATTTGGTTCATTTACAAACTCAGTGAAAGTGCAGTCAGGACATTGATAAAGATGCTAAGCAGGACAGATTGCAGGAAAAGAACCAGAGTACTCTACTTGTTACTAGCTTACAGATAAAGTATCACTTATTAACCTCTACTCTTATGAGCCTCATGAGTGAATTTTAGATGCATGGTTGCCTATTTATCCAAACCATAACATTCTAACTTGAATCCAAGTATATTATGCAACACTGTGACGAAAGCCTCAGTCAAATCAAGATAAATGACATGCAATACATTGTCTTTGTCCAGAAACTGAAATCCTGATCATAGGAAGCAATTGGGTGGGCCAGGACTAATTTACTCTTGGTAAATCCATGCTTAGTTATCTCCCCAGGGATCATCAAAGTGGGATAGATTAACCTGTAGTTCTATGGGTTGACATTTTGACCTTTATTTTAAGACCCATATGACTTTTGCCTGTCTTTAGTTATCAAACATCTCCTCTGGATCTCCAGTTGTACAGCTCCAGACAGCCCTTCAGAGGAAGGCCTTGTCACGTAGTGTCATTGCCCTGTCTTCCCTTCAGACGGTTTGTTTAGATGAACAAAGTTCAGCTGGAACAGAAAGCAGTGTGTTGCTTTGGGTTTCCCTTTTTAGCTCAGTGGTAAACTTCCATCAAGCAGAGAGTAAACCTAAATTATGCTGCTCTCAGCATAGACAGCACATATGGAATGATGCTCTTTACTCGTGTGCCTGTATGTACTTAGGGGTAAAGTTTTGAAGTAAGTCTGTAGAACTGCGGAAAAGTAGAAGATATGAGGCTGGTTTGGGGAGCTGCTGCTGTACACAGGATAACAGAATTTCCCATTCTAAACTTCCCCTTCTGAAAAGGCTTGAGAAAGTTCCTTCAGTGACGTTTACAGCAAAACCAAAATAAAACAAACAAAAAAATCCCCCCAAAATCAAAACAAAAATACCCAACCAACAACCCTCCCCCCCAAAAAAAATGCCCCCAAACAAACCCAAACAAAACCAAAGAAAAAGAAAGGCTCTAAGTTTTCCCTCTGTTTATTTATATTTGGTCAGAGCATTTGGTAGTATTTTTTCACACTTGAATCATTCAAAAATGGCTCAACAGATTTTACTCAGACGTCCCACATAATCACTTTTGTGTTGAAGTTGAGTGTGGAAAATTGAAGCCAAAAGGAATTTGAATTATGAGCAATGGGAAAAGGGTTAGGGACGCAGGAGAGCAGCTGGATTTCTATCTACATCACAAAGAGCCTCACAGCTACAATTGCTTTCCTATTCTAATTCCAGATGAACAAACATCACATAAGTATCATAGGAAGAAGTTTTCAAAGTTGCAAGGGGAAGGAGTCAGCAAACATCAAAACATCAGACAGCGTTTTGCTTGTATGTAAGCAATCACTTAGGGGAAAGGAAAGGGAAAATTAAATCTTTTGACGCAGTTGACTTAACAAGTGGATACAGAAAGTTTATTTGATTTATGAGCTGGAGCAAATGGTATCCTTTAGATAACTGTGTTTACCAAGGTCTGTTGAGAAAACAAGAGTTGAGGATGTGTCATGGTATGGGTTGGCTCAGTAACAGTCCATGGAGCAGTGACATGGATGATGCCATATTGAAGTGAAAATTTACCCTACAAAATACCAGACTGATTTTTGAGAAGGAAGTGGGAGGGAAAGCCAACTTGACTCTGAGTATTTCAGTGTAGGCTGAAACATGCTACTTCACAAATATTCTGGATTCTCTGTGTGAAGAAACAGGATGTCATGAACACAGGTAAATGTGCCTAGTGACAGCAAAGCAAGCATTAATGTGTCTCTGTAAAAGTTGCCACTCCTTCTTCCTGTGGTGCTCAGTCTCTCTATACCCAGCAGTAAATACCTGGTCATATTCAAATTATCTCTGATAACTAAAAACAGCTGCCTTCTCCTTCTGTCTTAGCAAATCTCAGACTTGCCATTGCTTAAAAAAGCTTCTTGTCAGCTGTCTGGATGACTTTGAAGGACAGCTTGGAAAGCTGAATTTGAGCACTTTCTGGAAAAGCAGTGGCAAGCATCCTCAAATAGCACCTCAGCTAAGTGTGATATGCTTAGTTTTGTGTTTGGGTCCCAGATAAATGTTAGACTGGATTTTCCCATTGAACAAAGCAGGAATCTTACCACTTGTGCAGAAGCTTTTAAGAGAGACACAAATGAAAATACCGTTATAAATAAAAGAACAAGAATCTACTGACTTAATCCAGTGAGACTGCTGTAAAAATGTACCACGTACTAATGTTCAGCTAGCAGAGGGCTGCTTTTAGCAACGAGAAGGCAGGAACTTCAACTTACCCAAGTACTGCCTCTGAGGAAAGCAGTACAAACACCCAGGTCAGGGAAAAAAAGGGATGAAATAAAAGATGTCATTTCTGTTCAAGTTCAGTGAGGTATGACCTAGTGCAGTGGTTCAGTCTTGAGGTGTGCTTATTCAAAAATATAGATGACTAATTTAAAATGTGATCTATGGGAAATTCAAGTTTCCTGTAGACTAGACATTTAAATATATTTCTGAAACATTGCAGTGAATTTTAATTAGGGAAATTTTATATAAACTTTTCTATATAAATACACATTAATGAAACACACGTGCACATAAACATAACAAAATTCAAAGAACATGCTCTCTTCCAATAAAATACTGCTTTCAAGCTCAAACAAAACTGAAACATCTATTTCCATTTTGAAAAAAACTTTTTACATTAAAAACAAAGCAACAAAGGAGAAGAAGAAAATACTACTGTTCAACTTTTTCCATAGAAAATATATTTTGAAATGTGAAGACAGAAATCAATGTATATAAATGTCACAACTCATTTCTACTTCTGTGGACTTTAGGCATTATTAATAAAACAACATGCTAAATACAGAGATAAAAGTATAATTTGTTTTGTTGAAACCAGGATGGTCCTGAAAAAATGTTTATTCCCTTTTCACAGTGTCATTTCCAACATCAGTTACACCTGCATCTTCTGAGGCTGCATTAGTGATAGGGAAATCAGAGACAATGGTTAGACCTACTGGATCTGTTCTGGTCCAAGGTAGCTGAATACTCAAGTGCCTGTCAATTTGGAATGGTCGTGGCCCAGAAGCAGCTTGAATGCACTGTCAGAGCATCTTTGTGGTCCTCTGCTTCATCGTTTCATAAAGCCTGAGAAAATTCTCAGTTTACCAATGATAGTTTGTGCAAGCAATTAGCGCTGTATTTTGTAATTATTCTGTCTTATTTAGGCTGCCAGACTCCATTGTCAGGTTACCAAACTTTAACAGAACACAAGTGTTATAACTTCTCTTATATATCGAAAAGAACTGAAGAGCAGCTTGATTGAAGGCCTAACATGTCCTTTGTCGTTGGGTTTGTGAAAGGTTTGAAGTTATTAAGTTAATCTCCCTGCAATGCGCATGAATAACTACCTTTTGGATTAAGATTTCAAAAATGCCAAGCTCCTTACAGCTTGGTTTTTTCCACTGGAAGGAATTCAGGGCTCTAAAATTTCACCACCCTTGTAGAAATAAATCATACAGAACCTGCATTAACTTTTTCAATTTCATTTTTATTTTCATTATTTCGTATGAAATCATAATCTCTAAAGTTAAATCTACCACTTGTTTGCTACCAAGGACAGCCCCTGGACATATTTTATACACAAAAATCCAATGCCACTTTTCCAAGAACAAATGTTTCCAAAGAAACATGGAATTTTCCCAGAGTTAACAGTGACTCACCAGGTCCAACACTTTGGCTGATGTAAATTAGCATAGCAGTAATAAATGAGCTTATGCCATCTACATCAGCTGAAGGTGTATCTCACTGCACAGCACTGAGAAATTTGCTGAAGACATGACCATTTTATGATCTTACTAATGGATCATGCAGTCTACAACTGCCTTGCCTTTGTTATTCTTTCCTATGTGGATTTACTTGAAAGCTTTAGCATCTGTGGGCCACAAATAGAAGAAAAAAAGACTGAAGCAGTTCTGTTAGCTGCTTTGTGGATGACTATAAGCCAGACCAGAACACTTTTCAAGAAATGTGCATTAAAGTCATGAAGGTTTCCAATATGAAAACAATGACATGTTCTGGACCAAGTCTCTTTCCAGAAATTAAACAGTAAGTTACAAAATAGGCTGGTTCTCAAGTATTTTGGAATGACAACAGTTCAAGATTTTTGTGGTGAAACCATAACCTTTGAAACTGTTATTTCACAAACAAATGGCAAGCTCTGTCCTTCTTCACACAAACATAAGACTTGATTGCCTCTGTAAAAACTGTGCCCAAAGCATTTCCTTTGGCTGATGTGGAATGCTGACTATTCATTAAATCAGACACAGAGAGAATTTTTTTTCAGCCTTTATGAACTTTTGAAGCTTTGGGGGCTAACAGCTGCTTATCTTGTGAACAGAATTTCCTGTTAGTATCCTTCCAGCCTTTTTGTTCACTAGAAGTGCAACAAATGTCAACAAAAACAACACATTATGTTCCAATTTTTAAATACAATTGATGAATCTCAGATGTTTTACACTTTCCAAATAGACTCCTGTTCTATTAATGAATCTACTGTTATGACGTTGCTCAGACCTCATTTAGTTCTGGTGGCTGTAAATTGGATTGAAATTATAAAGGGAGGGACTGACTATAACTACCATGTTCCCCTAACATAAAACGCACTTCCAATAGCAGTGTTAGCAATCATTTTAGGAAAGACTGAATAATCTGAATTGTTAAAAAATTGCTCTTTTCTTTCTCTGACAGTCAGAATCTGAGTTAATCTGTTGTTCTCACTCCCTTCAGGTTAGCTAATAAGCAGCGATTTGGACTGACAAAATGAGATATCTCACAGTCTCTCTGTCCCAGCAAAAGCTGCGCTGCCTCAGCAAATTCCAGTTATAGTATGGGTGAAGGACTGGTGAACTAACCCATTCAGCACATCAGACTTTTAGAGTGTGTTCATAGAAGGGTATCTCTACAGTGGTGAAAGACCTTGAGGGCAAGATTTATGAGGAGCAGCTGAGGTGACCTGGTTTGTTCAGCTTGGAAAAGAGAAGGCTGAGGGTGCCCTCACCGAAGTCTAGAAGTTCCTCAAGAGGCAATGCTGAACCTCTCTCTCTGGTGACCAGTGATAGCATGCAAGGAAAGGGAATGAAGCTGCATCAGGGGAAGTGCAGACCGGACAGCAGCAAAAGGTTCTTCACTGAGAGGGTGATCAGTCACTGGAACAGGCGTCCCAGGGAAAGGATCACAGCACCAAGTCTACCAGAGTTTAAGGATTAGCTGGACAATGCTGTTAGTCATATGGTTTAGCATTATGTAGTCCTGCAAGGAGCAGACAGTTGGATTCCATGATCCTCATGGATCCTTCCAACTTGAGATGTTCCATGATTCTACGATTTTGGGGAGAAAAGGTAGCAAGTCTTCTGTGGCCAATACACGTGGTATTACAAGCTGTGCCGTACAGCCTTCATTTGACCAAATAATAGTAGATGGGATCATTTGCTTACTCCCTGTGTGTGGAAGATTGAATGGACAGGACAGTGAATTTCCAGGATTCCCACTCCAGGACAAGGTTGGGTAAGCTTGGGCACAGCAAGTGCCCAGGACTGCGCATCTTTTGTGGGACTCCCAAAACTGGGAGTTAGGATTAGCTATCATATCATGCTCTAGCAGCATAGAACTACAGCCTGGTAGGCTGCCTGGGATGTTTGAATTAGTTGAGAGCTAGTTTTGGCCCCACCTGCATTAACTTAAAATAGAAAACAAAAGCTGTAAGATTCAGAGGGAAATTTTAAATTGGTCACGGCTATTTTTGTAGAACCTAAGGATAAATTAAACATTCTACTCCTTCGAAAGTTCATTCAAAGCGTAAATAGTTGAAATGAGTCTTTTCCCTCTGATCAAAACTGGCCCTAATGTGATTCTGCTTGATTTTTGGATTGGTAAATGTGCAGAAGCATGAAGCTTTCTGATAATGCCATTTCTAGCAGTGCCTTCTGCATAGAATGGTGCTGATCTATTCTTTCCAAAGGTACTTGTCACCAAGAATAAATCAACTGCGTGGCTCCCCAGTTTCCTTTGGAGTAGGACACACTAGTGCAGCAAACAGTGCTGCTCTGCTTATTTCCAGGGAGGCAATCTGAAAGCTATGCCCGATTTTTCAAAGCGGGGACCAAACACATGACAAATCATTTGTTTTGCTTAAGACACTACTGAGAGTGTTCACACAGTGCAGAAAGCCAAGAGTCTAGGAAGACCACCCACCATCCTGGACTTAGACCTACATTGCCTTGAACTCCTTTGACAGCAGTGGGTGATATTTGTACCGTGCAAGTTTGTGGTGCTCTGTGATCCCATCTAAAAGGCAGGAGCCAATTGGGAAGCAATGAGAATTATGCACTAAGAGCTTCACAGTGTGTGAAAGAAGTGATCCTCCCGCTGGCCTTGCTAGATTTAAAGTATCAAGAGAAACAGCTTTGTGCAAGTAAACAAGGAACTCTGTGAACTTTTGAAGTTACTGTAACAAGTGGAAGCTTGTTTTCCAGATCCCTGTAAGTGATGTTCAATGTCTACCACACACAAGTTGTGCTGCATGTGCACACAGCAACTGCAAAGCACGTGTGCAGTAAAATCAGACCATCCAACATCTGTACAGCACATCTGGTTTCGTTTATGTGAGATGCTGACTTGCTATGCAAATATGCCATAAGAGAAACATTCTTAACGTGCCCTTAATAACTTTTTGCCTCCTGACTCGACTCTTTATCTATAGATGTGTCCAAATTTTTCCCTAAACCCAAGGCATTCAGGATGCTCATATAAGCACTTTCGGATGTCCTTGAGGTGCAAGATCACATTAAAACCTTTGCCTAAAGTGGAGCAAAACTGGAGTCCCTCTAGAAATGAACACATGGAAGCTTTTCATGTGAGATCTCTGTTGTCATTGTTGGATAAAACTGGCCAATTTGTTCAAAGTTGTGGAAGTGAGGGGGGAAAGGAGTTTATATTTTACATTTCTGCTTGAAAATATTTTATTTTCCATACAAACCTTGCTTCATATAGAACATCAACAATGGCATTGTCAACACTGTCCTGTAACTTGGAAACCAGAAAGCTCTTTGTCTTGTCAGCAAATAGCAAATACAGAAAACATTGTCAACAATTGTCATTTGCTGTAAGATTGAGACAATAAATCCAAAGTAACTTAAATTGCCTTTTCATTGATGTTAGTGATTCCTAACGTTTCAGGGGATATCTGCTTAAGCATACATATATTTGTACATTTTCTGTAAGGATGCTGCATTCCTATGTGTGTTGAAAAGGAAATTTGTTTGGCATCACAAATTCAAGAGGAATATTCAAGCCACATACAGTCTCACTTACAGCTTATTACATGGATTGCAAGTATAATTTTCCTTATTTGTAGCTGAAACACATTTTAAATTAGCTGCTTAATAAATAATCAGGCATATAACAAAATCTGCATGAGTACTAACTTGAAGGTGGCTCTGGATTTCCACTAACAAGTTCTACAAAAGCAAACCTGTACAGTGTTTCCCATGTGAAGGGGGACAGTCAGCCTTTCCTAAGGATGCTTTCCTTTTATTGAGTGCATGGCAGTGTTTTGGGTTATGAAGAATTGTTTCATTGTGTTCATTAGCATTTCAAAAGCATTTAGCTTGGCTGGAACTCTATAAAAGATTGCTGTGAACTGTATTGCTGTATGTATATAGGCACTACTGAATACAATAGGAAATAGGATATATTTACATTTTTATGAGAGTTTCCTGAGTTAAAGGAATGTGCTGACTACTTTGAAGTTGAGAGTAAGTTCTCTTTCTTCTCTTCCTCGGCCTGAATGTTCATATATGCAGCATGACTGTAGTGTCATGGTATAGGCAAAGTCATTGTTGTTTTAAGCAATCCTGTGTTTTCCAGGGTGCAAATGCAGGTGTGGGTAGAAAACTGAATCCGAATGCTGGGGCTTGTCTGGTGACTCATTTCACACCTTGTCTGTGCTTGTGATCCATGTCACAGGGACCAGCTGTGTTGTCCCCTTTCAGATCACAACTTCATCTACCCCTGATTGCAGAAGTGTAAGAGGGACAAGTCCTAGATTTTTTTCACCCCAAAATATGAAACAACATTTAACATGTCAGGTTTTGCATAACTTGTGAAAGTTAAGAGCAAGCTAACCACAAACAGGTAGCAAGGTTGGACAACTTGAATGCAAATTCTGTATTGCCCCCTTGCATAACATAAATCCCTCCTGAACTGTAGCTGGTGCCCATGATCAGGCATAAGTAAAGGCATGACTTGTAGGAAGGATGAGCAGGGAAGAAGAGAAGGGAGGGAGGAAAGAGTGTACAAGAAGCAGAAACAAAGAAAGGCGATGAAATTGAGCATGTCCCTGGGTCAAGAACAGAGGAAGAGGGTACACTGAGCCCATAAGAACTCCCTAACCAAGAGGACATAGCAGACGAGGTTTTCTAAAATGACTAGTACAGGTCTCTTAATTTTATACTCTCATCCTTATGGGTTTTTCAACCCTGTAGGCATCAACAATATGGCAACATTCCAGGAAAACCCTAGACTGTGTTGGTGATAATTTCATGACACAGAAATGTTAGAGGCTTAACCACAATTAATGCTCTACCAGACCTATTGCTCACAAATCGTGAAGAGCTAATGGAAAATGCAGCCATGGTTGGCAGCTTGGGTAGCAGTAGCCACATGATGATTGAGCTCAGGATATGAAGGAAGGCTGGGAAGGAAAGCAGCAGGGTTAGGATTTTTGCATTTCAGGAGAGCAGATTTTAGCTTATTTTTGGGGAATTCCAGGCAGAGTGCCCTGGGAAGCAGCCATGAAGGGGAAAGGTGCCCAGGAAACCTGGCTAATTTTTAAAGAAAACTTCTAGAGAGCTTAAGAACAAACCATCCTGTTGTTCAGGAAGACTGGGAATTCTGGTAAAAGGCCTGTTTGGCTAAGTCAGGAGTTCCTCAATGAACTAAAACACACAAGGAAGGAGTGTACAAGAAATCGGAAGACAGAAAGGCAATGAAGTAAGAGTATAACAATATTGTTGAGCAATGCTTTAAGACAGATGTTGTAGAGACAAAAAATCAGGATGGTCAAAACAGAAGGTGGATGGGGAGCTAAACCTGGCCAGGGAGAGAAAGGGCAATAAGAGAGGTTATAGGAACATTAGCTGGAAAAGGAAACTCAGAGAAAAGGTAGGTCAGTGGATGAATGAGGAGACAGTCTAGTAACAAACATGGAAATTACTGAAGCACTAAAGTCCTTTTTTGCTTCTGCCTCCACAGACAAAATCTGTTCCCAGAGCCCTGTGTATACCAGCACACATTTGGAAGGAGGTGGTGAGTAGGGAGGCACAACATATTAGAGGAATTATTCAGTCTGTGGTGGAAGGTGGGTGCTGACAGAGATGGGTGATGTGATTTTGGTGCATCTGATGACAATCAGGAGAAGCAGCTGAGAAGCATGTCGTCTGGACATTTCCAAAGCCCCAAAGGACAAGAAGGTAATTAGGACTAGTCAACACAGATTTCCAAAGAGTAAATCATCCTTTGCCAACCAGATTACTTTCTCTGAAAAAATGACTGGCTATGTAAGCAAGTGGAGAATGGTGGGTATAATATATCTGACTTCAGTAAAGCATTTGACATCCCCTTCTACCATATCCCAAATCTCACCCAGCAGATGAGGAAGTCTGGGCTTGAGTAGGGTAGAAATTGGAGCTCGAAGGTAAGAAATCAATAGCTTGAGATATGACTGGTAACTAGTGTTGTTCCTCAGAGGGTAACACTACAGTCCATATTATCCAGTGTTTCATTCACAGTCTTAATGATGAGGTGGCACACATCCCCCACAAATTTGTGGATGATGCTACATTGGGGCAGTTACCAAAACCTCAAATGGTAGAACTTCACAGTTCTTTACAGGTTCACAGTGACCTGAGAAAATGGAACTCAGTAAGGAAAAGTACACCTGGGGCAGAATAACCCAATGCATCAGTACTAGAGGGGAACTGGCAGGCAGAAGACTAGCCTCACTGAAAAGGACCTGGGATTACAGGTATTACTTGGTGAGACTGTGGATACCAGGCTGAACATGTACCAACTGTGTGTTCCTATCATGATTCTAGCAAATGGTCAAGGATTACCTTAGGGGGAGCATGGCTGGCAGATCAAGGTAGGGTTATTCCTTGATTTAATCTGCTGCTGAGGAGGCCATAATTGCACTGTGCCAGGCTCTGGGGTACGCTTCAAGAGGGAGGTTAAAAACTGGAGATGGTCCTGCAGAAGGTTATCAAGGGAGGTAAAACTAAGGCAGCTGGGCTTATTTAGTTTTATAAAGAAGAGACAACAGGGAGATTGAATAGCCTATTACTACACAAACTGAAGTTATGAAGATGACAAAACCAGACTTCTCTTTAAACTAGCAAGCATAAAGCAGGCAGGAGTAAGGGACACATGTTGTGACTTCAAATAAGACATTAGGAAAATAGTATTCAACAAGATGGTATTGCAGCACTGGAAGAACCTATGAGAGGTGCTGTACTGTCTCCACCTTTGGAGGTTTTCAAGACTCATTCAGATGAAGCCATGACAGGCCAATTATAGCATTAATGTTTGCCCTGCTCTAAGCAGAAAACAGAACTATAAAACTCCCCAAATTCCCTCAAAACAGCTCTTGTAATATGCTATGATGTGTCTCCAGTCTATGTTGAAATCTTGTATTTCAAGGAGTCTATTTTGCTCATGTGCTGTATATCAGTGAAGGTTATACAATTCAGATTGTCAGGGAAAACTTTCTGGTAAGGAAGTAATTTCAGTTTTTGACATTTTTCCCCCCTCTATCTCAAAGCAGATATTTTTTAGAGTTGTTTGGTTGGAGAGAGAAGAGAAAATATTATATTCAGGCACTTTATTTTGAAAGGTCTCAGTAGCCAATAAAATTGTATTGCACATAAATCCAGAAACTGATAATTAAGTGATCAAATGGAAAGCAACCTGAAGCAAACTGCTGATGTGTATTTTTTGTTTACAATATTAACTCTAGTACACCCTGGTAAAAATGGTCTCATTCAGCCTTTGTATCATAATGGTGCAGAAGCTTGCAGTATATTCTTCCCACGATTCCTTACAGCTCAACTACCTTGTGGTGAACTCAACATTTCTGCTACTTACTGACTAACAAAAGTAAACCTTGTTCTAGCTTCAGCAGAAGGCTGAAAGAAGTGGAGGCAAATCTTCAGCATCTTTCATTCATTGCATGGTATGGGGAATGACCTGTACCAGCTTCAAGTGTTTTGTATTTTGTGCTGAAAGCAGCTTTTCAAATGTCGATGGTTATAGGGAACAGGAGGAGAAGACAGCCTTCCTTCAAGCTTCCTGTTTCTTTATCTGGTTGGGGCATGTAGTGGCTCTTGTGACTAAATTGCTTCATGTCTGTAAAATAAATTGCAGGCCACAGGTTAATTCCTCCATGAGAAAGGCCTATACTATAACTGGTAATTTTTGCAAATATTTTCAAAATTGTGCTATAGAAAAGGCTAGCAAGTATTTGCTTCTATACTTAAAAGAAAGTGTTTGAGAAAGCAGCATGGCAAAGCTCATGCTTTTGTCCTGTAATATTGAATTTCATCTGTGCTCAGAGGCTTAATTATTCAGGTCAGAATATACAGTAACTTTTTCTCAGAAGGCCTTCTGAAAAAAGAAACATGTAAAGAAAGAAGACAACAGGATTTGGTTCAAGTTATGTTACTAACTTCTACAAGCAAAAGAAGCAGATTGAATAGAAGTGGTAGAACAAGAAAACCAGGCATAGGTTGTAGACTGGACAAGATCAGATCTTCAAACTATGCACATGGCTATGCATTCATTACGCGCCACTGCAAATTCACCATGAAATCCCCAAAAATAAGTCTGTTACGTTGGTCATGAAAAAAGCAATATTCACTCAGAATATGACTGGCCCAAGATGCTTTGGTCGTCTTTTCTTTCTATATATGACAATAAGGATTTTTACTTAGTACTGATGGCTTCCATGCCAAAAATTGCGTGTAGGTTCACTTCTTCTCGAATTGATGTGATAGCCCCTCCAACATCCTTCTTCTCTTTTTGCAGAGAGGAAATCATATGCTCTAGGTGCAGTTCTGGTGCCCGTATATCCTCCCTGATGCATAATTTCAGTCATGCTGGCTATGTTGGGACAAGCAGCAGGAGGTGACTGAGCCAACTTCACTGCCATTAGCTATCCCCACAACAGAGGGATACAGCCCGCACTAAATCCAGCCTTGTTGCCTCCTGGACTCTTTTATTCCCATTATAGGGGTATCACTCATGCTTATGCTTTTTATGATCCTTAAATTGTAGAGAAGCCTAGCCAACATCATGATCTTACTGCTCTATTTGACTTGGTTAGGACTTAAAGCACACAGGTGTGTATAACCAGGACAAGTTTCTGCCTTGTCACAAAGACCTGACATTGCAACAGGACAGACTGCACAGATAGAAGACTGAAAAGCAAAATGATTGTGACTTGATTTTCAATCAATTTTGTCCTAATTTTACTTACCTTATGAATTCTTGCAGAATCCTTGCATTGGTGAAAGATGCTATAAATTCCTACCTTTGCCAAGAAGCCAAAGTGCTGGTTTGTGAGGGAAGGCAGGGGAGAGAGTGGAGAGGGAAAGTGGCTAAATGGCCACTGTTTTGTACTATGCCATTTCCCAGTTCACTTTCTTAGTTCAAACCAATAGCTGATTGAAAGCCCTTCTGCTAATGCACTGGCTACCCAATATGGAGCAAAAACCCTTTAAAGATTTGACTGGTAATCTTTGCTTATTAGTAACTCTGCCTCAGGCTTATGGAGCTCATGGAATTCAGGACATATTTACTAAACTGGAACTTACCTCCAGGTGTGCTATTAGCCTTATTTTCCTGACTGATGAATTAAAACACACAAGTTTGCTCGAGAACACAGAGCAGGTGGGGTCAATACAATGTGGAATCTATGAACTTGACTGACCAGAAGTAAAACCATATGCCTCTTCACAGAAGTCTTACGTTAAGGAAGTCTAGACTGTAAGGTCACACCATGGACCGCCAGTCACAGCTCTTCTGGAAGGTGATTGAGACTTTGACCGTCTTGGAAATTATGATGTTCCAGAAACACTTGGAAAGTACTTCTTGTAGAAAGTTAAAACTTACCAGTCAAATGGATGGCTTGTCCTGTGAGCTTTGTGTCAGACTTACCAGCAGTGGGACCTCTTTTAATAATTTTGATGAGAAAAGATGATGCTGCCCTTGTCCCTCTGGAAAGTTGTCAGCTTTTCAACTTATTAAATAGAAACTAGAGGTGCTGTTTGCGTGGTCTGAATGGTTGTTGGTGAAATTAACTGATCTTCACTGAAGGACAGACTGGCAGTGTGGTGACATCAGCAGCCTGTGCCTGTCACCAAGGCTGTTACCGGTCCCTAAACAAATATGAGCTGCTGGGCAATCAAAAGCAGCATCTGCCTCCATTACATGAAGTCATTCAGTTACACTGGTCAATGAACTGTGGCTGATAAAGCAGAGAATGTCTGATACTTCCATGCTGGAGGACAATCAATGATCAGCTTCTGCATCTCCACAGATCCCAGTGGCCTTTATCTTTTTCTTTCCGAAGTTTTTCAATAAAGCTTGAACCATTTTGTGTGTGTTTGATTTATGCACTGTAACAGCCTTGATCCTACCATATGTCAGAATTTCCCATATGTTCTTTCATTTGTAGCATCCACAAAATTCACCCAATAAAGGCAAAAGGTGGCTACAGACCCTCTGTCATTCAGCTACAAATAGCTGGTAGTGCACATTGCAAAGCTTATTTAAAGCTCAAGTATTTTCACCCATCCTCTCCAATAACTAAACTTAGCACATAAAAACATGAAAATAAAAATATCGATGTAGTGTTGCATTTCAAAGAAGTATTCAGGAAGCAGACAGCATGTCTTGCTCCAACATGGAGAATCCTGTGGCTGAATGCACAGTCCATGTTCTGACAATGTACCCATCTCTGCTATGAAAAGACAGGTCCTCTAGATGCAGTCGCATAACTTACCATGTAGCTGCTCACACTTGCTTTTGGCAGTCTGAAACAATGGGTCCTTCCTGTGGTGATCTACTGCTAACATTTTAATTTCAGATAAATCTCTACAATTGGCTCTTTATTGGAAGCAGAGGAGTGTTTTCATACACAGGAGTGGTCTTAACAATTCTGTGGACATGTCTGGTGGTTAACTGAGGAATAATGGTTTTGAGGCATGAGTATTATCTGACTCTCTTTTTCTGTGAGAGCCACTTCAATCTCAACATTTACAAATATTTTTAGCTTTAGCCATCTCAAAAGTAGTTGTTCAATTTGACTCTTCAAAAGTAATTTGCAGCTTGCTCTTGACACAAATAGTGCAGTGAAAGGACAGCTTTAAATCTAGTGGTTCCAAGTTGAAGGAATAAATGGAGATAGATAGGTCTCAGGAATATTTGCTGCTGTTAGACAAATTTGAGATGGGTATCCATCTTGGCTTTCCTCTGCTTTGACTCTGAGATAACACTGGCACTCTTAGGCGCATTTTAACTGTAAGACTGCTTGCAAATGTACAGATGCAGGTGCTTCTCAAGTGGCTCCAAGTGACTCAGCTTGAATTCAAAAGCAGAGCTGTGGTATCATTGTCACAAGGGCCTTCACCAAGGAGCAATATGCCAGGTAAACCAAATGGCTTAAGCTGAGTTACTGCAAGGAACTGCATGTTGCACTATCTTTACACAGCTAACTGGGCTGCCAGCAGGCTCCTGTGACAAACTGGATATTGCATAGCAGCAAGCACAGGGCTGCCCTACAAGGGAGGAGGAATCAAGAGCTGAGGGAGGGGCAAGAGAAGGAGATAAACCAGATCCAGGGTCCATCCATGAAGTTCAGTCAGAAGCAGTAGAAGATTGGGTCAGAGACAGGGATGGGATCAGGATAAACAGTGGTGTAGCTGGGACCAGGACTGATGGCTTGGGCTGAACTGGAAGGGGGTCCTAGGCTGTGGGTAGGGGTGGGGTGAGGTCCTGAGGGAGGTTTGGCAAAGGCAGTCAGGGTTAACAGTGCCCTCAGGTCCTTGGTCCTGGGGGTGACAACCAGAAGTTCTCTCTCAAGGTAGGAATCCAACAACTTGTGTTTTAAACAGAACAGTGTTTTAGTACAACAAGCATCCTTCATTACACCGATCAGAACACAAAGTATTTAGAGCAGAGAATTATGTTTTTCTTCTCTGAGGGTATTTGGCACTCTTTTCCGTGTGCCTCACTTCTCCTACCTTCTAGGAGGTACATCGTAATAGCTGTCACATTTGTTAGATTATCCAGTCAGTTGTGCACTTGATCCTGCATTACTGACATTCTTGTAGTTGAATGAGTAGAGAGTAAAATAGTACAAGAGAAGCCAATTCTGATCACTATCAAGATATTGATATAGTCACTCCAGTTGTTAACTGAAAGACATTTTTGTGGCCATAGAAGCCAAACAGTGAATATCTTATTTGGCTGTTGCTTCAGTGAAACTTGCAAGTGAAAATGGAGCAAAGAGTCCGAGATCTAACCTATAGATGGTCATGGAGAAGCCTGGCATGCATAAATCATAAGGGAAGCTTATAGTAGTTGAGCACATTTGCTTCTTTTGTACATAAGTAACTCTAACTCCTTAGGGTAATTGGGGTAACAGACAGAAATAACCCAGATAATTGTATTGTCAGAACAGCAACTATATCCATCTTTGGGAAAACTTGCATACAGACTTCACTGGAGCAGGAAAGCCTTTTAATATTGATAGCTAGCACAGGACCTCCTGGGAGGCACATATGCTTTGTGTTAGAGATTGAGCTGAAGCCAGGAACATTAGGGTAAAGAAGGGTTCACAACCCACATACCCCTACCTGGCTATAGGCATGAAGTGCCATTTTTTATGGTAGAAACAGAAAGAGTCTAATAAAACTAGACTGAGGTATGCCTACTGCTATATGACTTTGAGTTGTTCAGGTTAAAATTGTTATCAGAGGCTTGCATCTGTCTCCACGTCAGGGCTTACATTTGTATGAGGTGTTCCAGTAGTGATTTAGCAAAGTTGCTATTTCAGGATTTGATCAAAGCTCTGTATTTTATGTGCTTTGCCTGCAAATCTATGATATAGTACCTTGTGTCTGCCTATGCTGTTGCAGTCAATTTTTGAAATTCTTGTATCTGGTATTTAAATTGGTGAAGAGAATGATATCCACTGCAAATAGAAGATTTTACATATGCGATACACTAGCATCTTGTATTTTCCCCTGAAAGAATGACTCTATAACTGAGTGAATCAATAAGGAATTACAGTTTAGTTATTAATTATAAAATTTACTTTAAATGAATAATAATTTGACAGAATTTCAAAAAACTACATTGCATGGTGAAAGAAAAAAACCCACGTTATTACGAAAATGCTTATAGGGAAAACGAGCTTGGGAAAATCTCTACATACGGGAAACTGTGGTTATTCTCTTCGCCTGGATACAAGGGAAACCAGATTTTGACAATAAACTGAACAAAATGCTCCCTCTTGTGGTAAAAGGTCGGGAATAGGGGAGCGGTTGGAATAGGGGAGCAGCTGGAGACTGGGGGGGGGCGGGCTGTTCTGTCAGCTGCAGCTGGAGCTGACAGGCTTGGAAAGTCTCGAGCTGTTAGGGCTCTGCGTTTGCTTCTGTTTGGTTGTGATGGTAAGTGTGAGGAAGGCGGCATGTCGCTTTCAGGACTGATTCTGAAAGAGGGGCACTGGTGATATTTTTAACTTGATTTTTTTTCTTGTTTGCTGGTCACTTCTCTCTTTCTATGAAGTAAAGAGAAAAGGCCTCCAACTACTCCAGCACAGGTGCTCCTTACTGATACTATCTTCTCCTGAAGAAAAAAACCAAAGAGCTATCGGACACAAAAACGGAGGTGCTGGGTGACAGAGATGAAGGCATGTTGGTAGAGTGTTGGTGGAAGACGAGGGGAGGTGGCCTTGTGAGTACTTTGGACTTTTGTTGTGGTAATACTGAGCTAAGAGACATGGCTCGTGGCTCTCGTCAGACTTAACATAAGCACAGAAAAAATATTTGATTATTAATCAGAAGAACGAACAATACAAATTAAAGATAAGAAAAGAGTATTTAGGATTGGATTTTTTCCCTACTGGAGAAGATGGAAATATGACAGCAGGTGAGACCTGGAAGAGAGACAGGGCTGAACAAGGTCGGGCCTGAAACGTCAAATCTGGTGGGAAAGGCATTGAGATACAGTAACTGGCAAGAGGTGACATGAGGAGCTGACTAAGATGAGAGAGGTGGCTTGGGTGTTTGTCACAACAGAATAAGAGTGTGGATTTCAGAAAAGCAGCTAACTGCTAATTACCGAAGGACCTAGACTTACCCATGTTTCCACAACAGACCTGGTTATTCACCTTTTTGCAGGTGACTCTGTTCCATGCTTTTTCTTCTTCCTGATACTATTTTTAATTTCAAAAGGAAAAGGTGAGGACACGTTACACACCCTTAGTTATTACAAAGATATTCAAAGGCTGCTTAGAATCCCCATTTGGCTAAATGTATTACATTTATCAAATAAGACATCCAGATATGTATGATACCTTGAAGCAACAAAGTAACTAAAGTGAGCATTTGGTGAATTTTGAATTTAGCTGTTCTGAGATACATAATTTAGCATGCAGGTGTATTTAAAAGAATAATAACTGGTAAACTATGGTTACCATCTCAGCCCTCTAGCTGCTGAAAACAATAAAAGGACCAAAACCCCTCTCAAACTGATAACAGCAGTAATTATTTCTGTGCTACTTTTGGTTGTACAGGCTTTCCCAGGCAAATGACTGAGTACACATTCAGGAATTTCATTTCTCTGATATACTGCGAACCCTGTGTAACTTGTATTTCAGCTACCAAGTCAGATAATGCTTGATTCTATGCAGGTAAGCATTAACTGCCTAAGCCCACCTTTAAACACAGTCTTAAACACCAGTCTTTTTCTTTCTCTCTAACATAATTTCATGCTAATTGTGTAATGGTTAGGCAATTTTACAGGACAATCTCGACAGTCTGAAGGTCATGGCCTCATGGGCACTGTTAGGCTTGATTGTCCCTGCCCAACCTAATCTGGAGCTTGCCCCGAGCCCTACCCATGGTCCAGGACTCGATTTCAGCCCAGCCCAGGACACGCTGCTATGCTCTACCGGTCTCTGCCTTGATTTTGGACCCTAGATTTGCCTCTCACTTCTGTGCAGCCCTGCCTCACAAATACTCGTGGCTCAGAAATAAAACCGGGGAGAGGGATTTTCCGCCTTGACCTTGCAGCAGACCACCCCCAGGCTGGCGCCGGCGTTACTGTTCCCTCTACAGAGATGCTCCCGGGAAAGCGAGCAGGCGGACCCCTGCTCCCCGGTCTAAGCGGAGGCAGCTCGGGAGCGGGATGTTCCTCGCCTCCGGGGGGAGCAGCTACCCCTTTCTCCGACAGCTGAGGACGTGTCAGGGCGTGTCCCTCCCCCCTCTTTTCTCTTTTTCCTCGATTACCCAATTTAACAGGAAATGCTGCATGCCTTACTCATATATGCTCCTCTCACCCTTGAGCGGAGAGATATAGCGGGTAGGGACATGGGGGAAGGGGTCCCGCCTGCCCTCCCTCCTCCAGCTGCGGCAGGGCGCAGCCAGCCTCGCACTGCGCCCCAAGAGGGGTGGGATGCTGCATCGGGGCAGGTGTGGCATGGCGAGCTGCTGCGCCTCGGGGCTGCAGAGCGAGAGTTTAACCACTGGGAAAAAACGGAGGTACGGGGAAGAACTAGGGGAAAAAAAGCCCATAAGATAAAAACGAGGAAAAGGCTGGCTTGTAAAGGCTTGCACGAAAATATGGGGAGTTGTCTTTGCAGTAGCCCCGGGAACCCGCCATGCCCGTGCTCGCTCCTTCTCTCCCTTGCTCCCTCCAAGCCCAGGGCTTTTTTGTGACCGTGGTGGGACAACGGAGGCTCCCACGGCGCTGCCTGCCCGCCCCTTAGCCCCGCGTCTCCCCCCGCGTCTCGGACCAGCTCCCCGCCTCGGCAGCGGCTGGCTGGATGCTCGGCGCGGCTACAGGTTGCAGGGTGCGGGGTGTGAAACACATAAACCTCAAATGTATTTTATTGCCCGATAGTTTTCCTACATGGGAATGTCCGGGAACCACTGCACATCACACCAGCAACACACCCTGGCCGCCGCGCCCGCCCTCTCCACATGCCCTGCGCCCTTTTCGCTCCTTCTCCATCGAAAATGCAAACCGGACTAATCCTTATCGCGAGCCTACTGCGCGCCTCTCACAGGGTGCTTGTCCCCAAGTTAATGGGAAACAGCCTGCATTGTTCCTGCTGAAAGATGATGCTGCTGGCTATGAAGCCTTGGCGCAGCCGGATTGAGCCTCGAGCCGGAGCGTCCCGGTGGAGGTGCCACCACCGCGGTTCGCTCCCAGCGGGTCCATTCCACCGACTGTCCCAGGCAGTTGGGTCCCAGGTGCTGGTCACCCACCCGGAGCCAGCGCCCGGTCCGGCTCATCCCGGCAGCTCCTGCCTGCTTGCCGCTCGGGGAGCAGAGGGCGCCCCAGCCCCGCGCATCGCCTGCCGCCGCCGGGCTCCCGCAGCGCGGAGTGGGCGCGGAGCGACGACCAGGGCGCACCCGGTCCTCGCCGCAGCCAGGTTTTAAAAAGAGGGAGGTGGGAAGGTGCGGGCAGTGCCCTTTGTTGCGCTGTGGCGGCCCCAGGGACGCTCTGGAAAAGGGGAAGAACTGGAGGGATACCAGTCCTGAAGCCCCAGCGACGTTCAGGCCAGCTCTTCAGTTGCAGAAGCGCCCGGGAGACACATCCATTCTCCTGAGAAATGGGTTGTTTCCCTCTATTTTGTTGCCTCTTGTGTTTAAAGGGCAGACTCTCCTTAAGCGTACCAAGAGTATCCACGCCCGGGGTTTTTCAGCCTCTTCCGCCCGTGCCGCCCCTCTCCGCCGGGCAGGTGGGCTTCCCGCTCCCCGAGAGGGCTGCAGGTGTAGGCAGGCGGCCCAGCTTGCCCGTTCCCTCTGTCGCGCAGCATCTCAGCTCCGCCGAGGCGCGACCCGCCGCCCCACGGTGCACAGCCGGCCCCGCCGCGGCGCGGATGCGGAGGGTCGCGGAGCGCCCCGCACCTCGGCGTGCGGCCCTGCGCCGCGCCCGCTCTCCTTGGGGCAGAGAGTTTAGCTGCTCCCTTCCCTTTTTTGGGGGAATGTAGGGGGGGTAATGTCGCAAGGTGCGTTCGCGGACCTGCGATCCAGCTCGCCCCCCCCGCAGCCTGCACGGCTGATATTTAAACCTGGGGTCCGTGCGCCCCCTAAGCGCGAGCGCCGCGCAGCGCATCCCCCGCCCGCGAGCCGGAAAATAAATAAATAAGTGCGTGTGGCTTTTGAACTGCCCACAGACTGTCACAGGGAAGGGGGGAGGGAGGGAAAGAGGGAGGGGGAGAGAGTGAGAAATGCAGAGGCAGCAGCCGCGGTAGCGGCGGCAGTGCTCCAGCAGGCACTAGGCACTCCAGTCCCGGCGAGCGAGCGGGCGGGAGCCACAGCGCTCCGAGCGAGGCAAGCGGGCTCTGGGCTACCTGGACTCTCTTTGTGACACCCCAGCACACAAACACACCGAGAGGGACAGAGGAAAAACACATAAAGGTAAGAAGCGGTGTATCTCACTTATGTCATTTACACAGCAGACCCCACGAGCTTTGTCATTTTTATCATTTTTCCCCCCCTCCGTTTTGTCTCGGATGTGGGGAGAGGAGATGTGCGTGTGACTCGGGAAGAGCAGGGAGCAGCCCGGGAGCCGCCTACTCGGGCACACTTTAGGAATATCGCTGCGAGGAGCTCGATTCCTCGAGAGGGGACCACCTGGGAGCGGGTTCGAGGCACACAACGGACCGAAGGCTATTCCATGAGATTTAAATGCCTGGGAAGGCTTTCTTGGGGAAGGGTGGGGGTAGCGGTGGGTGTGGTGGGAATAATAGTGGTTTATGCCCAATTTCTTTTTGGTGCTTTTAGCCTTTTTTATTTTTCCAAAGAGAGGCTGCTTAAATAATAATAATAATTAAAAAAAAAAAAAAGAAGATGCCCAAAGCTCTCCACGAAAGGAAGCGCTGGGAGAAGAGCACGCACGGCGTCAGGAAGATGGCAGGGCGGCTGGGCGGGGGGCGGCGGTGCTGCAGGGGGAGCGTGGGGGGGATCGGCGAGGCGGGCGAGGCGCGGGGAAGAGGCGCGTGCCCATTGTGACCGGCGACAACGCGACTGTCCCCGGCGAGGCGGCGGGAGCGGCGCTGCCCCCGCGGCCACGCGTGCGCGTGGACGAGCAGGCGGGTTTTAAGCGTCGCTCTCGGCTGGGCTGCACAAGCCGAGGCTTAGGGGGGCTCGGCTGCCCCGCCGAGCTCTGGCCGCGCAGGGGCTACGGACCGGCCGTCAAACACGGCGGGGACCGCCGCTGCCGCCCCCGCGGTGCGCCCCAGTGTATCTGTGTCATGAATATTCATCGAATGCCGCCCTCCGCTTTCCACAGGTCCCCCTCTCTCCGCCGGCTCCCCGCTCTCCCTGCACCGAAGCACGCTACACCTTCCCTCGACCTTTTTTCTTGCCCCTCCCGACCCGCTCCGCCGTGCCGCCTCTCCCCCACGCACACGCGTGCCTCCCGAACCTCGCTCCCGCAGGGAGCTTTGCCCGCGCCTCAGCTGGGCGTGGCGGCTCACGCGGGGCTGGGGGGGGGGCGGACACACACACACACCCGGGACGCGCCCACCCTCCCGCCGCGCCGGGTGGGCGCCAAGCGGGGGGATGCGGTGCTGAGGGGGATGCAATGCGGGGAAGGGGATGCGGTGCGGGGAGGGGAGAATGCGGAAGCCCCCACCGTCCAGTCCGCGCCTTTGTCTGCGCCCGGCGCATGCGCGGAGGGGCGGCGGGGCTGGGGCCGGCGGCGGAACAAAGGCGCCGCGCTGCGCCGCGACCCCCGGGCGCCCCACACTCCCCTTGCCCCCTACCAGCCCCGGGGGGGATCGTCGGGGTGACCCGGCGGCACCCCCACCCTTCACTCCCGGCGCTGCGCCCGGCTTAGCTTTGGCATCTGGTTCTGTGCCACCCCCCTCCCCCCCCGCCTGCACCCCCGTCCCCTTCCCCCTAAACTTCGCCGAGACAAAATTCGGAATTTTGTAAGGGGAAAAGGCCGCTAGTGCTGCCCGCCCCCTTCCCGCCCTCAGCGGGTTTCAGTCTGTGCCTGGCGAGCGGCTGCGGGTGCCTCCAGAGCATCCTCGCCCCGGGCTCCAACACCCACCCCCGCTCCTCGGAGCGGCCCTGGGGGGCGGCGCAGGAGATGGGGAGCAGGGGGTCCCTCTGCAGCAGCGCGGGTATCCCAGGTTCGCTCGTGGGTCTCTTTGGTCAAAGAGGCGAACTGGGTGCAGCGTACGTGCCGCAGTCGGATGCCCTGTGGAGCAGCCACGCCGCAGGGACGTGCTCTACGCCGGGTTCCGTCTGGGGGAGACACGCGTGCTCTGCGTGCTCGGGCAGCCTCCTCAAGCATCTCCCTCTGCCGAGGGGAAGCAGTCTTTCAGCAGGAAGATTTGTGTGTGTGTTAGTGCGACATCTTGAAATCTCTTTTGTTCGAATTGTTGCATCTCGCTGCTGGTTCCTCCTCCTCCCCTTTTCCTTTCTAGCTCTTGTCCAAAATTAGGATATATATTTCTCTTTAGGGGGAGCATGCGTAAGCCTGTTGGAAATGGATAGTTTTGTAAGCTAATGGCAGTTTCTGAACAGAGACAGCTGGTGTGTTTATCAAGCTGAAGTTAAAGCTAACAAAAGATTATTGCCAGTGGGCTCCTAAACAAGGGATGACAGTGGATTTTATTGCTTCCCCTCGAGGGTGATGAACATTCACTGGAAAACATACACCCCAAGGCTCCTCGGCATGGCTATCACTTGGTATTTCCAGTGTTTCCAATTAAGGTCTCTTCTGAAGAAGCCATCAGAGCCCTAAAATCTGTCAAAATGTCCCCTCTCTGCTTGCCAGATGCTTGCCAAGCACCACCTAGACTGGCGGCCAGGTTTCAAACTCTGAGGGGTTTTTCCCTGTGTAGCTGTTCCCCATTAAGCACGGGACCAGGGAGAATGGGATGGGAGTGCCATACTGAGGGAAGATGCATGCGGCATCTGCTGCTACTGCTGCCTCCAGGGGAGATACCTTATCCCACACAATCCTTTTGTATTTAGGGTGTTTCTGACAATTTTGGGCAGACCCTCGAACTTTTAGGGGTGAGGAAAAAGGAAGACGCAAGGACACGACCAAAGGTTTTTTTTCTTGCTGTCTATTCATTGTCTTGCACAACTCTGTAAGAGGCAGAAGCTTTGTTTCGAGATCTTCCTAGCTACTAGATTGTATGCAGTGAGTATTTTCTTTTTGTCTGGCTGTTTTAGTTTCACCAGAGAGCACCAACTCTGGTCCGTGGACAGAATAAAC
This sequence comes from Neopelma chrysocephalum, assembly GCF_003984885.1. Taxonomy (NCBI): domain Eukaryota; kingdom Metazoa; phylum Chordata; class Aves; order Passeriformes; family Pipridae; genus Neopelma; species Neopelma chrysocephalum. The sequence continues at coordinate 21,456,131 of NW_020897690.1, forward strand.
CCAAAATGTTGGGAAATTCATGGCGGCTCTGTCTGTTCTTGCATGCTTCATGAGTGAAATAGCTGATTGTGTAATACAAGAAAACTGTAAATAGCTGCCAAAAAGCAATCATGCAGCCGTTTTTTCTGTTGATTTTAACCTCTGAGTGTATCATATCCAGTTAAAATAAAATCAACATTAAAAGGTAAAACTGGTAAAATTACTGTTCAAGTTATTGCTTGAAGCAATGATCAGGTGAAATTTCTGTTTCGCCCCTCCTTCCATGCTTCTTTGCATTTGAAATGCATCACCCACTGAAACAACCTGGTGATAAATGATTGATTTATTTCAGAAAGTGGCATACCTTTGGGGCATACTCCTTCCCTGAGATTATATAGAGTATGCAACCTCCATAATTTTGAAACCGTCTCTAGAATTGTCTCTAGTCCTTAAGTATTTGTGTGTTTTGATCTTTCAACATTAAGTCTCTGGAATAAACTGTATTTTCCAACTGAAGCTTCTTCTGTTTGTGCTGTGTTCCACTGGTAGTTTTGCTCCATGCAGTGAACCATGAAGTCCTTCAGCAGAGCCTCCTGTGTACACGACAGCTTCTGTCAGAACAATGCTAAGTTCTTCCCTTGGGCAAGCATCCACTCATGGCCTGATGGGATGCATCAAGAGACAGAAGCTGGTTGCAGGGCAGAAACAGGCCTTCCCATGAAATCTTGGGAGAGTTCTGTGAGGCTTCATTTTCAGATATTCAGCTACCATTGAGCTATTAGTTATTTGGAAACGTGCCATGGAAAGCTGATTTTGCACTAATTTTGAAAGAAAAGAATTTCAGAATATTTCTTTCTTTTTTCCCCCCCATCCATCTGCATGAAGAAGATTCCACAGTTGTATGTACACATTTATGCACAAATCCCAGGTCTTAATTTAGGTGGGTAGGTATAAATGTGGTGTCCATGGGTACACTGTAAATGTGATGGTTAAAATCTGAATTACTACTAAAATCTAGTAAGAAAACTAGATGCTCTTCAAGTACAATGAAGAGTATAATAATCAACCAATATCCAATGCTGTACCTTCATTCATAAAAGGGTACTAAAGGCACGCCATTTTGAAGTACCCTGCAGATATATGGAAAGAGATTTATAAGTAAAGAAAGATACTTAGGAGTGACTTGGGTTGCTGCTTCTGTGTCAATCAGGAATGACAAGGATGAGGTAACAACTAGAGAAATCAGAGAAATTCCTGAAAACATTAGAGACTTGAAAATAGAAACCATATGTAGCATAATTGGCATTTCATGCATTAGTAGAAAATGCTTTCAAGATTAAAAAAATGCAGGGAGAAGAAGAGAGGAAACACTTTGTGCAGAATGAAAAGGACTTTAAAGTCTTCTTTACAACATCTTGTATCTCACAGCTCTCTTCCTTAAATGCATGATGCCACCTAAGCTTCTTACTTCAAGATAGAGAAATGTGGTTAGTATAAAAATGTAGCTGTTGGCTATTTGATATGAAAATTCATAAGTTTAAAATAGAAACTGATTGATAGAAATGTGATTCCACAAACATGAAAAATTCCTGACTTGCCAGAATCTGAAAATAAAATCCTTTGACTTTCTTCAGAACACCAGTAAATGTAAAGAGATACTGATTTGTAACACATGTGGAATGGTCAGGTTTTGCCTGGCAGCAAGATGTGTAGTAATTCCCTCTTAAGTACAGTTAATGGAATTTAACTCTGAGGAAACAGTTTTATTAATAAAAACCTTCTGTCTTGGGATAGAAGTCAGAGACTGATCTCTTTTGATGTGTTTGGTATTGTCTTCTGCAGAATAAAACTTAAGTAGGCTGTATAGTCGCCTGACTTGTTTGGTATAGACTGCCAAGTACCCCACCAGTGCTGTAGTGTTGGGAAAGCCACATGATTTTTAGTCACATGTTGCATAGTTTAGATTTTAGCCTGGTAAGTGGTGACACATATGATTATGATCTGCTGATCCAGGGATTTTATTTTTTAACCTTTAGGAATCTTAATGTCTTTTCAAAAGATTTTATTTTACATACACTGCCCTAGCAGTTGTTCAGAGCAGCATGACTTGTTGCTTAATGTAAACCATAGGGCTGGTGACAAGAGCCTCATTTTGATTAGAGACTTACTGTCCTTACACAGGATACAACACTGAATGTGTAATAAGACTGGGCCTTAGCCACCTACCTTTTGCTGCTTATAAGAGCATGTTAATGGATGATGTCATGATGGTGATTGTAGTCTACTGATGCATTGGCATGAAGAGGATGTGAATACAATATTGAAGTATAACCTTTTACTCCAGGCAAAAGCCTAGTAACTATAATGACAAAGATTTCCAAGGATTAATTTTAATGGCAGAAATCTATGCTATCGTTACCTTATATTGCTAACGGAAGCCAATTCTGTACGAGCAGTAAAATAAGGGGGCTGCTGGCTATCTCCTGTTTCAGTAGTTTTTAAATGCTCAGTGGGATGTAGAGCATAACCCCTGCAGAAGGATAGAGCCTGGTTATAATTTGTGAAATTATTTTCTGCTATTACTGTTTTCCTTATGTGAATGGTTAGTGAAGGCAGGGCTCATATTCAAAATTACATCTTGACCTTATTAACTATTTTAGGATGAAGTAGAAGATGGTGACATAGCAGGATACTGTAGATGTGCATCCACTAGACAAATTTAAGGTGATTGCTGAACTATGGAGAAGAAATTAAGCAAAGTTAGACAAAATAAAGAATGGATCAACAATACTAGAAATGATGCAAGTTTCTCATCTAACTACCTTAGAAAAACACATGCAAGAGAAGCTCAAATCAGGATGTAGAAAACTGTGAAACCCCATTACAAACACGTAGTCAACATGGAAGAGTAACACTATGAGAAACGCTTTGGTACTTCCGTTTGCCTGAGGTAGACCAGAGACTGAGAATTGCTACATTGGTTTCTTGTAATCATCTTCCCTCAAGGCAGTGAAGCATGTCATTACAGGAGAAAGAAAACAAAAACAAAAACAGGCTAGAGGTGGTATAAAACTAGGACTCTGGAAAAGGATAGGGAGAAACCCATCACCACGAGATGAGATATTCAGATTATTTCGATATTTCCCATTTCATATGCAAAGTTTCCTGTATGCAAAATTGCTGTATTTTGGCCAGTGATGGTAAGTGCATGATTGAATTCTGCTGCTAATTGTGCTGAGCTGGTGGGAGGAGGCAAATTCAGCGAGATCTGCGGTGCTAAAAACAGCTCTTCTGGGTTTCTTGCTGTCACCAGAAAAAGTGAGGCAAATGGGGAAGATGTGCTGGCTGCTCTAACCAACAGGTTTCCTAGCCAGATGTGTTGAGGTTGTGGGGCTTTTTTTCCTTCAGCAGCATTGCTCAACTCTGTGTGTAAACTCTGCACCAGTGAATGTACACTCTGCACTGGGAATAGCTGGTGTCACTGAAGAGAGGGTGAAAGATGGCTGTTGTCTATTGCTTTCCTTTTCAGATCTACAGGCCCTGTGAAGCAAGGGTGACAGCAACTCTCCAGGGCACAAAACTCAAAATCTGGCTAGATTTTCCAGGCTCTTCCATCCCTCACTTTGAGAGATAGGAGAAGGTACTGTTGGTTTGTAACTTTGTTTCACTTGGAGTTTTCACTATGAGTATATGAGGCCCCTGTAGGATACCTGAGTGCTCAGGATAGTCCCCAAGCCTATCATTCAAATACCTAAATTATCTGACCAAAGCAAATGTGGAAATATGGAAAATCTTTCCTTCTTTGCAGTCCACACATGCTCTATTGTAGCTCCAGCAGTTATAGCTAAGAGCTTCCTGATAGCTCTAGAAAGCTGCATGTAGGATGTGAGAGTTCAAGGACAGTGACAAGTTGTCCTTGACATTTTTTTATGATGAATCTGGTACTACTTGCAGGAAAAAATTTGGTAAGAGAGATTTATCCATTCTTTGTTCCTATATTCTCACTTCCTGCCCTTAAGGATCTCCGCCTTGAAGAAAACTATCCTGCAGTGAAGAAGTATCAGCAGAAACCTTTTAAGCCTCTTGCAGCCATCTGATGTTCCACCAGTATTTTGCATCTTAATGATTTATTCAGTTCTAGTTTCCCTAGGTGATATTTAGAGGAACATTCAGCTTTCGGCATAGTGGCCCGTGCTTTACATCCAGTTCCCTTGAACTGATGACATTACCTTAATGAATAATACTTTTAGAGCCATGCTAAGTAAGAGCTGTCATGTGAACTGAAATATGATAGCTCACTGGAGTGCACTGTTTTCCTGTCCATGTAATAGTGTGTGAAAGCTTCAACAGAGCTCGAGAAAACTAATGATGCAGTATTTTTTTATAAGAACTAGAATAATTATTAGGTCACTAAAAGTTCAGCTGTCATTCTCTTCTGTGGATGAGTCAGTGACTGACAGATTCAGAAGAAATTATTGATGCTTCTAGCAAAAGGAATGTGGTGCTCCTTGGGGTGTCTAATTCCTGACTTGAACAATACACCATATTGACAATCCACTACCATACGACGTATTGAAGTGGCCTTCAGTGCTGAGGTACCTTCTGTTACCAAGGGTTCAAATTATACTGCAAATCACCTACAGGTGTTTTTGCAAAAATCTCTTGGAACAACACTGTCACCAAGGCATTATGGAGAAGAGCAAATATAGCAGTCAACAAATGACAAACATAATGGATCCGCCTTGCTTGAAGCAGGGTAAATATTGTGTCTTTAAATACTTGCCATCTCTGTTCTAGCTTGAAGTTGATATATGGAGGATGGTGTTGAGGGAAACAAGCTGGCTTTCCATGCTCTCCCGCAGCCACTGACCCTGTGAGGAAAGAGACTGAACATCTGAGTGCCTCACCATCTAAAACACAGAGATGACAGGGGGTGAAGGAAGTTCTGCACTGATAGATTTGTGGTTCAGAAAAAAAGTCTGTCCAGGAGTTTGCTGTGAAACAATGACAATAAATTTACAGGCTGAGAATAGAAATATTTATTTCAGCAGCTTTTATTTCCTTTCTATTTAAAAAAAAAGTTCTTTGGCAGAGTTTCTCCTTGTTAAAGAAGCAGTTTTATATGCTTCTATATATTAGAAACTATATTCTAATCTGTTTGGATATACCATATTTCCCTGTCCATATTTGTAAATGTGTCACTGTAAAAAAAGGCTTGGTGTCTTCAAGCTAATATTTACTAACTTTTCATCTAGCTTTGGCTCTGTACCCTTCCTTACCATATTCCTGTAGATAATTTATCTGTATTTCAATTAAATTATCATAGTGGTTATATTGTCATTTCCCTTGATTACCCTTTCTAGAAGTCTATATTTTCAGCCATGAACTAAGTCAACCTATTTCAGAGAACACCTTGATAATCAGTGACAGTAACATGCAATGTGTGCTTTAGCAGATGTGCAGAACACGGTACAATCTATGTCCTAAGCTTAAGTGTATGCTGTCATTCATGTATAATGAGTGGAGGCATGAGAACAGAATGACTTATTGTAAAACTTTAATTGTAAGCTTTATAACTAGTGCTACTAGACCCCAACTGTTTGCATGCATATGGCTCCCAAATCTAGATGTTCACTAGTGAGATCATATCAACATGAGAACTTGGTCTTAAACAAAGTTTCATGCAAATCCTGTAACAATATGGAAAACTTGGAGCTCTGCCAGCTGAAGGCTTTCAACACTTTTAAACTTCTTATCACTTGAAGAAATATTAATGCAATTTCTTCTGTTGACTGAAAGGGAAGAGAATTCTTTCCTTCTTACACCTTTTAGTTTTAAGGAAAAGTGACTCTTGACTAAATTAAAAAGAAAAAGCCAACAAACCCAAACCTGTGTGTGATAGGTTGCATTGTCAGTCTTATTTTCAAGAAGAATTAGATTTTGATTCCTGTAGAAAATTAAATAAAGTGCTGCAAGATCATAATTAAACTACATTAGTGAGTTGAAAAACATTCCAAAAGAGAGTTTTAAGGGAGACATTTGCTATTGTAATAGACAAAGCTTGTCTGTCAAGCTGTGGCTGTGCTGGGCTGCATATTGCAGAAAGGCCAGTAGCTGTCACAGTCATACTGGCCTGAGTTTCTTTCATAGAGAAAGCCTTCTTTGGATCCACTTCTAATTGCTTGAGATTTTAATTGTGTCTAAATAAAGCATAACATCTATAAATGATGGAGACAACAACATGGTTGCTGTGCACATTCAGTATGAGTGCCATCAAGATGAGGGCCTTGTTTGAGCCAAGTGAGTTCATGATGGCACAGATATATATGCCTTTTTTTTCTGAAGTACAAGTTTGCAGCTACAGGGTGAAGACACAAAATAGCCTTTGGTCACTGTGGAGGGTCCCCAAGTAGGGGGCCAGGGAACTGAAGGGGGCTGATTTAGATCATCTGCTGTACATTGTGTTCCCAAAGAAGATCAAAAAACTCAAAGGATATTATTTTCATTACAATTACAGCTAGTCATCTTAGTTAATTAACTCCTTACATAGAGAAAACTTACAGTGTTGATAGAACCAAAATAATAGATAGATATAAGGTTTTATCAAAGCCTGATCTTTGCCCATGAACACTTTCAAGTTTTGAATACTAATGCTTGTTTTGAGTACGCTGAGGTTTTGTGCATTGGAACGAAAAAAACCAGTGTTCCCTGGTCCTGAACTTCCTTTCCAACACCTTTGGAGTTTGACTGCGGGTCTGCTACCTTCTTCTCAGCATTTTACAAGGTTTTTTTTCTGAGCTACAGGTTCCTGGCTTGACTCTCTTGCCTCTCTCACCCTGCTGTCTCTGGAAACCTCACTTTTGAGCAGACATAGGTATTCTACCAGGGAAGGAGCTCCTCTGGTCTTCTTAAAAGAAACAAATAAAATGAGACTGTCTGTGGGATCCTTCTGGGCAGTCTTGCAAAGACAGTAGCTTTGGTGGGACTGCATCCATGGTCTGAAGAGGCAGTCATTGGCTGCTGCACAAATGATGTTTGTTGACTCCCTGCTCTGAAAGGAGACCAAATAGCTAACTTAATTATTACAAATGCCCTGATTTATCTTAATTAATCTAGCCATAAGATCCTGGTTCCCTAATCTAATTAGCTAGGGAGATAGTTAAATATAACTTCATGTATCTAGGCGCATTTAGCTATATGTGGTTAAATCTGCTCATGGTTCCTAAGAGACTATATACTACAAAGTTACAGAGTCACAGTTGGGAATACTTTCCAGCTGCCCTTCATCTGAAGTAAGAAATACAGAGAGTTCATCTTAATTAACATGGTGGAACTTTTTTTTATGTTAGTAATATACCTCGCAACTTACGATCCCATTAAAGCCTTTCATGGAAACAAGGAGTCATCTTTCTGTGTTCTGTCACTAAGGACTAACAAGAAACTGTGTTGTTCACAAGAAAATGGATTTCCACTGTTCAGGTAGATAAACATAACTTTAGACTGTACAAGGAAAATATTTACCCTTTGCTCTGTAACAAATGAAAGATGGTCAGAAACCTGAGTTAAAATAATTTGAATAATTTATAATAAATAAAATATAGTAAAAATTCCTTGTCTGTGCAATCATTTCTAATAAAGACAGTATGTGGTAGTCATAGGGAATATGTGATCAGAATTACCATAAAGAAGACTTTGTTGGCAAGAAAGGGAAAACAAGGATAACAGAGGTCTATTCCCTAGTTGTGTTAAGTGTTTAGAACCAGTATAGAATAAATTGCCTTTTAAATATCCTAAAATGGACATCTAAGAACTTCCTTTCATATACCATGCATTGAACATTTAAAGATATTACTTGCATGGGTCATACGCCACATAAAAGAGAGATACTGTTCAAGTGGATGCACATGTAAACAATAAGAGTGATCAAACAAAACTTATGAAGGGGAAAAATGTACACACTGGTTTTGTACAGTGTAAAGAAGAGAACGATTATTTTTAGAACAGGTAAGAAATAACCACTGAGAGATCACTTAAATGTAACTCGTTCTGCCTTGGGGCAAGAAGAGGAAATATTTAGGCTTCTCTTGAGGTGTCTTCCAGCCCTGTGGTTTGTGTGATCAGGCAGATGGGGAACCTTTGGAGCGAGGTAGTTCTTGAGAGAGCTCTCTTGAGAGAAATAAGTTCAGTTGAAACAAAATCCTTCCCAAGTGTACTGATTTATTGGCAATGTGTCTGAGCTCTGTTAAAATAGAGATCCAAAGATAAACCTTCTGCTAAGATCTTTAAGGACATGGTATATGCTAGAAAGAAATAGACAAATAAGGATTTTCTAGAGCTGGCAAGAGGATATTTAATTTGTTGGTGCTGAACAGAATAGGTTGTTAAATGGAAATTTCTCGTAGGACTTCTGACATCAGTCCTGAAATGGGCTGTAAGTTTGAGGCTATATTTCAAATTGAGGCTGATGTGCAAGAAGGGGAGTAAAGCTTACAAAAATGTGAGGCTTTCTGATTCCAAAGTTTTACTTCAAGACAGTGATAAGAAGTCATATGTGTATGTTTGAAAATTTTACTCGATAAGTCCAGGGTGAAATTCTGTGACTGCGTCTGAGGATGGTTTTGTACTTCTGATTGATGTGATGCTAGGACATCTTTTGTTACTTAATCTATAGGCAGCAGAAACATTTGCTGGGTTGTTCCACAGATGAGTGGAGAATCTAACTGAGTAACAAAGGCTATACACATCTTTTCAACGCATGGTTGCTGAAACTTACTGACATAATAACAATAGCTTTGGAAGTGATATAAATTAGGCTTATTTTTAAAGAAATGCTTGGTGTATTCATAAATAGTTTTGAATAGACTTAATGTCTTAGCTGAACAATATCTTTGTGCATTCTATCTATTGTGGACAGGTGGGCAGCTGCTGTTGAAGTTCCTGGTTCAGTACCAGGGGCTATCCATGCTGTGGCTACTTTGGACTGCATGATTGAAATCAATCAATCTTTTTCTACCTGAGGGTAACCTGAGATGTATTTAGTTTCTATATGTGCTTACTGGAAATGGTGTTGTGCTTTCAAGAAGCACTTGTAGATTTTGTACGTGTGTTTCTGTTTAATGTACCAGATTCTTGGCTAGTTGCCTGTATCTTGGTGTTATTAGAGATGAGGGAATGCTCACCTTCATTTAACTGCTAATTGTTAGATTATTCAGTAATGTATGGATATCAAGCCATGCACAGCAGTATGTTGGCATTTTTCAAAGTGAACCTTTCAATGAGTGAGGCATATTTAGGAGCAGAACTAGAGTGATGGGCTTGATTCCAGTTTTATTCATGTTGTTGATCAGCGACTATCTGCTTTGAATCTAATTGAGTTACACTAATAAAGTCCGAGCTGTCAGCCACTGGAATTTCACTGTAATTTGGATGGTTGGATGGGCAGCACTGATTGGGATTGATGCTCATATATATATATACATATATATGCATATATATACACACACATATATATACATACATATATATATATTTAAGACACTGCTTGTGTTTGCAATTATAATGCAAAAGCATTTACCCAAACATTAAATCCCAGTGTTATTCATCTGTTTGCTTTTCTTTCTGTCTTTTTCTTGGGTTCCTTTGAGAAAACAGAGATAGAATAATTTGAATAGTATCAATGTTGAAGGTAAGTTTTCTACTGCCTGAAGAGAAAGAAATATTATCTTTTTAATTTGTAGAAGGTAAGTGTGTGCAGCAGTGCAGTTTTTGTGTTGAAAAGATAGGTCATAAAATATGCCTTAGGTTAGGATTATTTTGATCAGAGACAAAATCCCTGGCATTAGATCTTATTAATATTAATAAGCTCATATAAATGGGCAGAAAGAACTGCAGAATGGAATGGGTTTTTATCCAGTTCATGGGCCTCTACATGAGAAACAGCAGAGCTAGAAATTACGGCAGCGAGGAAAGGGATTGTGCCCTAGATATACTAGGTTATGCAAGCACATACTACTATGCAGTAGCATATACCAGGATGGGTAGGGAGTGTCTAATAGTGCATACACAGGCAGTGCCCTCTTCTCTGCAGTAGATCTCTGTGTGGGAGCTATTGAATGAGGGTGGTGTGTTAGGGTGGTTGTGGGGGATTTCACTGCTTGTCCTGGGTTTGAGGCAACATCCTGCATCAGAGCTGGCTTCAGCTCTGTTTTGGTGGTTAATCTGGTTTTGGTAAAATCTATTCACAAGTAATCCAACCAAGCCTGTTTCATCAACTGCCTTATGAAGCTCTGCAGTGCAAGCAACAGGTAAGCAAGATGAAGTGCTAAAAATGACCACACTGGAATGTCATTCACAGGTTGATATATCCCAGAAAATAGGTTTTGTCTCTAAGTATTATGTGCCTGCTGATGTTTAAATTCAGAGCTGGTCGGATTTGTCATAGAGAAATACCTGACAGGTATAAACCAGATATGGCTGGCATAATTAGTCTGCTTATACAGAAACCTTTTCTACTAAACAGACAGATGAAGGAAAATAAACATGAACTTTAAAATCAACACTCAAGTTCGTATTTCAGGATTAGAGTATGCTTTTGAGACTGCTATTTACAAAATCCTCTCCTATGAGGACATGCTGAGAGAGTTGGAGTTGTTTGAGCCAGAGAAAAGGCTCCAGGGAGACCTCAGACCAGCCTTCCAGTACCTGAAGAGGCCTAAAGGAAAGCAGGAGAGGGGCTTTTTACAAGGGCATGTAGGGATAGGACAAGGGGAATGGCTTTAAACTGAAAAAAGGTAGTTTTAGATTAGCTATTAGGAAAAAAATCTTTACTGTGAGGGTGGTGAGACACTGGAAGAGGTTTCCTGGACAAATTGTGGACGTCCCATCCATGGAAGTGTTCAAGGCTGGGTTGTATGGGACTTTGAGCAACCTGGTCTAGTGGAAGGTGTTCCTGCACATGACAAGGGGTTTGGAACTAGATGATCTTTAAGGTCTCTTCTAACTCAAACCATTCTATGATAGTAAAAACATTTCCATTTTCTGCTGTAAGGTAACTAGCCACTTAATAAAGACTACAATTTACAAGAGTTTTGAAGTTTAAGACCTAAGCACACAATATTATACAAGGTCTATGGACTAATGAGTATTAATTAAAGAAAGACATCTATAACATGGACAGTCTGCTCCTGCTGATTCCAGCTGGGGTATTAGTCTTCTCTCCTATAATACAAATGAGCACCATATTCAGCAGACTATAATTTTGTTTTAGTTGGGTCAGACTCAGCCTCTACTGATAGAGCTGGCTACCCTGTGCTATATAAACTACCAACTGGCAAGAGAATGTCTCCACTCCAAGCCCTGACTGAGGTGTTGAAAGCTGAGGTTCGGGTCTGAACTGGGTAGGGAAGAATTAAATAATGATCTTTTATAGAAAAGTGACTCTCTTTAAGCAAAGGATGGCTAATTTTTTGCCTGTCTGACTGTGACAGCTTGTGTAAAAATGCCATAGATACCAGTCTTTAGGGAGACTGTACAGATTTTTACCATGTAGTTCTAGTATAAAGCCAATGTCTTTGTTTGGATTCATAAATGAAATGTGTACTCCTTCTGCCATTTTGCAGTATTTTATTTGTAGGAGTTTCCTGGAAGATGTTCAAGTCCCCAGCTGCCAATTAAGTGCTTGGCATGAGTCTTAACCACAGAGCAGGTCCCACTACTTTATATTAGAGGAAAATTGCATGGTGTGAAAATTTAAAATTTATTTTGCAAAGTGAGGTATTTTTTTCTTATTTATAACACCATCTATGGTGTTAGATACTTCCACTTTAGGGGTTAAGGTGTGACAGCTGAACTGAATCACCAGCTCCACAGGGTGGGCTGGCTGCATGCTGGCTGCATCCCTGTTTGCTTTGTTGTTTTCTGGCTGGGCTCCTTTTCTCCCAGCTCAGTGAGCTGAATCGCCTCACTCAGGGCTCAGCTATCAGCCAGGCCACCTGCAAGGGAAGAGGAGCCGGCAGTAGACCCATCCCACTTGAAACAGCAAGCTACTTAGTTTGGCTGAGCTGTATCACCTAAATACACATTCATTTCAAGACTTTAAAGATTTTTAATGCTATTTCTTTATGGATGTTTTTCATCTAAACTGACATTTTTAAGATGATCCATTTTATGACTAGAACATGGAAACATCACATTATGAAATTTAAAAAATAATTGCAGAAATTTTTGCAGATTAAACTCAATTATGAAATCTTGCAATAAAAAGCTTTTATTTTAAAACATAGTAATTGCATTACTTCAGACCCAAAGACCTAAATATGCCCAAAGACCACTGTATGTCTAGCAAGGGAGTTCCAGTGTGGGAAATCAGAACAGAGTTAACTCAGGCTGTGATCTTTTATGACCATCAACATCTCTTACATCTATATCTTTTTTGTGTAAATGAAGACTGATTCAAATCTTAAACTTCCTTTTTTTCTTCTTTTTTTGGTTTTATAAAGTTTGATCCCTGTATGGGCCATTCATTTAAGAGCTGGACTTGATGATCTTTATGGGTCCCTTCCAATCCAGAATATCCTGTGAAATTTCTGTAATGGAGCAGATCACAGGTGCTGTATATGAATATGAATTTCCTGTTTCCTATTAAAGCAAGCAATAACCCTTATGGTTTATCATGCAATCCTTTTGTTTACATCTGAGTGAAGATTGATGTGTAAACCTCAGGTGTGAGTAAACTGATATGATGAGTAGAGGGATGCCTATGACCATCCCACACTTCTGTGCCTTGGCTGGGAGCCAGACCTTTCAAGAGATATTGTGATCCTAGCACTGCAACAGAGTTGCAGAAGGCTGACTAAATTCTTATTTTATGTTGCCTTTTGATTCATATGATAAAAATAGTGAGTAGGTTGTTATTATAAAATTATTATGTTGTACTGGAAGCTTGAGTTCATACTTTCAAGTGTTTCTTAACGTTCACTTAATTCTGTCTGAAGGGAGTTGGGGGGATTTCCATCAGTTTTAATCCAGGGGCCTACATTTTAATTCCTAATATGTATTTATGATCCCTTCAAAGAATGTTTTCATTACTATGAGAGTTACTCATAGTTTACTTCAAAGGATAAGGGTACTTTACTTGACTGTTTCACCTGTAGTTCTTGATTCCCACTACAAAACAGATCGTTGAGACTACAGGTTGCATTCCTTGATAGAATTAGATCAGTAAAGCAGCAATCGAAACATGTTGCACAAACCAAATTGCTACACCGATGCTGGTTTAAGAAATCCTTTGTATTGTCCTTATTGAACTCACCACTTTTTCGGAAGTGTCTTACCCTGTGGATAGCTGCTCAGCATAACATATGATTTCTCACTTAGCATACTTATGAAATGACTATAAAACTGAGCTTCATTTTGTACAGGGCTTTTGTATTTATGTCTGCTGTGTCAGCCATTTGGCTGCAGAAAAATGGTACCACTACCTCAAGGGAGAGTAACTTAGCACTGTTAGCCAAAAATGAGACAGTTTGTCAGGACAGTAAGGTAAGTGAACTATTCTTCTGTAAAGCTTGTTTTATGAGATGAGCCCAGCAATCATACTGTCTTTTCATACAGTAACTCATTTGATACTTCCTGCCTACTGAAACTCCCGGAGAAGTCTTTTCTACCATGTCCTGAGGCAATGCAGTAAAAAGAAAGGCCTATTGATGGGATTTTTGAGAAACCAACTGCAAGTAAATGTATTTTCTGATTTTATCTGGGGAACAGTTGGACTGGTCCAGATCTACAGCTTTCTGCCTGTTTATACTGCAGTCATAAAAGTAGGAATCTGTCCGGAGTACATTTGGTAGCTTTAGGGGTGCAGGAGTTAGCTCTTTTCACAGCAACACCATAGCCACATTCATGAGGAAGCTCTGTGGGAGCTAATTTTATCCTTCTGAGAATTTTAACCACCTCCTGTAGAATTTCACATGTATTTTGCCCTACTGCTTCCACTAGTGTGGACACCAGTATGTTATGCTGCTCTGTGCTCCGTATTTCTACCTTCCAACTGAATGTTTCAGTATAGTTTTGCCTAGAGTAAGTGCCCTTGTTCCATTCTTTTCAATTTAAATAAATTGAATAAAAATAATATTTAAAAAATCTGTGTTAAATATATCAGTTTTATCTTTCATTTTAAGCTTTTTTTTGCATACACAGCTTTTCAGAAATGCTTGTAAAATCTAACAGTCCCTCTAAACTTCAACCTTAAAAAGCTGAATAATTAAAGAATGGCAACGTGAGAGATGACAGTAACGATGGAGATTCTGATGCTTTACATTTGCACACTTTTACAAATAAATGGCACTCTAGAGAATGAATTCATCCTGCAAGTGTTAATGGGTCCAATATCATTCCTTCAGCACAGATACTCAGCATAAATGCAGTTTATAGCAAACCAGCATTCCTTCTGTTAAAGGGAAAAGGACACTGACTCTTGTTTTCTAGTGGTTTTGCTTCTGTAAAACAAACTCACATTGAATGAAGGAATAAAGCTTGTGGAAAATGTGATGCAACTTACATTCAGATAACAAGTATATGGTTAGCATATCATGCCTGACAGAAATGCTAAAAACCATCAAGGAGAACAGGCTAAAAAAATAACTTTGCAATTTGGAGTGAAGTTGTGATCTCATAAAGCTCTCTGGCTTGACTACCACTGGGTGATGCCATGTGCCTTCTTGGTGGTGAAGCTTCCCAGTATGGGGGTGTGAGGAGCTGTGCCTGAGAGCTTACCCACTGGTCCTGCTGGGCAAGCTGCACGACTGTGCTGCTGGATCAAAAACTGTTTCCTCCTACTTCTGCCTGTGAATTTTGTGGCACCTCTACGCTGCTGGTGCTGCTGGGATGGCTCCGTAATGCACCAATAGTTTTGAGTTAGCTCAAGGTATATGCTAGAGTTGCATAGCGGCACAGAGCTCAGCAGTCTGCAGAAACTGTGCAAGCAACACTGTGAATGCACAAAAAGTTAGCCCACACTGTGCTTTGGGGTAGCCACATGACTACCAGCACCTAGTGTAGCTGGTGTTAAAGCCAGGCAGCATGCATCAGCGCTGCTGGTGGTCTTGTACGAACCTGTGCCTGATAAGTTGTTGGAGCACTCCAGCTTCTCACCTGTATTAGCATGTCTGATTGAAAATCTGTTTGTTAAAAAGACTCCAATGATTATAAAAGCTGCTGCCTCTGAGAGGAAAAAAGGTGACTCCTTGAGAAGAACTTCTTGAGACAAGGAAAATATTATATTAATTTTGAGCTGAAACTCAAGTGCCAATAATACCTAATCATTGCAGAAATGTAGTCTGAATATTAACAGCCCTCTCTACTCTTTTGCAAGGACAAGCATTTCTTTCTGAATCTCAACAAAGCAAGCTTCTAATGTGGGTCAAATGGAAATCCTGTTTATTAAAAAGCCGCTAAAGACAACTAGATTTTTAATTTCAATGGAAGACGCTTCTCTGTGACCCTTAAAGGCATGCCAGTGGACTCTTCCAGCACATGCCTCAGTAAACAACAAATGAATCACTGAGGTTCTCTAACAAGGATTGATGTGTCCACCCAATTAGAGGGATATAAAGAGCGCTCCCTTGAAATTCTGGGTTCATTTGGGTTGCTCTGCTATTTCCGCAGTCTAGCGCTGAAGCATTGCTTCAGGGGTATTGTTGGCCTCAACAACTGGCTTGTGTGCATTGTCCTAGCTAACAAGTACAATTTTTGTACGAATATTTCTCCTATGAAGTACTCAAGCAGTGAAATAAAAAAATAATGCAGAATGTCAAAGACAAATCAGTCACTAGTGCTTGTTTCAGCTAAGAGGAAGATCTCCAAATTTAGCACTGCTACAAGCATGACTGATAAGACTTGTTAAACACCTGTTTTCAGGGTTTGCAATTTGTCAATTTTACATGAGCATAATTTTCTCATCTCTCATCTCTCTAAAATACGTGCAGTTTTAGGAGGTGAGAATGTGCAATGCATGTTGTATGGTATGAGTAATGCAACTGGTCAGATGGAGCAACGCATGGAAAATTCATTAAGTATTTTGAGGCTGTTTCCTCTTTCTCTTGGAACAATGTTTCTATTTTCTATTTCAACTGTACAAGTAACTTGCACTGCTTCAGAAATAATTTCCTCACATCATCCTAAAAGAAAATTAAAATTAGACCATTTTTTCACTCTACAGAATATTTCTATTCTCAGACAAATAGCTCCATTGTTTGCACAGAACAACACATAAGGTAAACAGACAAGGACATCATGCAAATCAAGAATAAAGCTGAGATCAGAGTATGTTTTGTTTTTCAATCAGTTGTTGGAGCACTTCAAGACTGCATGAGGTATCTTGCATGTACTATTTAAGGGTTCCCTCTGACACAAAGTGTGGTGGCAATTTACAATTCTCCGACCATGCTTCCAGGAAAACTGTATCATACTATTATGTTTTAAGGTAGTTAGACATTGGAACGTGAAATTCCATTTCCTAGACCACAAATGAAACCCTGACTTTTTTGTCCAATTGCTTGGGCTAAGAAATAAATAATTACAAAACATATCATTAAGACATTCAAGTAACTGTTATAGAGGATGCTTTAACTCCTCCCTTTTTGTTGCTTACTTTTATCCCTTCAGTGTGACCTGGGCCTTAGTAACTTAGCTGTAGTTAGCAGCTACTTGAATTCAGTTGCAGGTATATGCCTGGGTTAGATGGTGTTTTGAAGCCTTAATTCATCATCTATGAAGGTCCTTACACCAAAGGTCCAGCAGTGCTCTGAAACACATAATTATTACATAAAATAAGATTTTGCTCTGTTTTGTAGGTTTTAAAAAAATTGAAAATGTAGTGAAAACCTGGTAGGTTAAGAAGCAAACTTAAATTCCTAAATGAAAAGCCTTGACATCTACCACTGATGAAGAAAGCCAAGATCCTCAATGCTCCTAATTATCCACTGAAGATAATTAACTAACTGTCCTTGGACAAATGTTTATCATAACTCAGATATGACAGTAACGAAAATGATCTGAGGATTTCTTTGAAGCAAAGATGAGAAATGTGAGCTAGAAACAGATTTTGTAAGGTATTGCCTTTCCTCTTTGCATGTCCAGAACCCTAAATATCAGATGTTCAGTGAAGCTGAGCATGATATTTCAAAAAGTTGTAGATAATGAAAATTGATTTAAGCCAAGTTTACTGGAGCCATTATACCTTCAAATTCAGGTTTGTGCTGTCTTTTTAGTCAGGAACCTTCCTAGTGTTTTGCCAATTCCTGATTTTTCACACACAACAAGACTTTATTTTATTAATAGATTGGCTGTGTTGGGAATTATTTGATCTATTTTTTCCACTATTTATGTAATCAAGTCACTGACCCATGATGGAAATTCAGTAGCAGGCAGTTGTGATACAGAGTGTATGTGCCTTATGTCACTGACCTTCATGTCCATAAACTTAAGAGCTGCTGCTCAGCCATTCCTTTGCTTGCCAAATCTGTCTGTTTGCCAAGTCCTTGAGGACATAAAAGAATTGACATGTTTTCTTATAATTGAGGCTTTTTTTTTTTGAGTGTATGTGTGAGGCTTTTCCATTACAGTGGAAAAGAAGAAAAAAAGCAGCACAGTGAAAATATTCTGGAATTACTTCAAAAATTATTCCACTACAGTAGTGAGTGAGACCTCTGTATTTAAAGTAATCTTAATAGAGTTAAATACTAGAGTGAGTGGAAAAACAGATGAACCATGTGCTTATACTTGATCCATTACTGTCTGCCAATATGTGTGGTTTTTGCAATACTGGAGATTGTTTCACCTCTGTTCCTCTTGGGCAACTGCTTCGAGGCTGGACCAACATAATGGACAATTCTTCATTAGCTCAGGTAATGGGAAAAGAAAAAACAGAGATGGGAATGGCTTGGTAGAGAGAAGTTTGATTGCACAAAACTCCTTTTTTTACCTCCTGTTCGGTGCCAGACCCAATCTAGATGTTTCAAAGACCTCCTGAATCTCGTCAGCCCTTTGTGAGGCAGCATGCAGGCACAGGCATTTATTCTTGCTTACTATGAGGTTTGAAACAAAGACCAAAATTTGTTTGTATGAATCAGGGATTGCCTTGCTACCTTGAACAGTCTCCTTCCTTCTTTATCTTCTTCCTCCCTGAGCCCCTCCACCTTCCAAAGTCCAAACCAAAATAAGGTAGCAAAGATCATTCTCAGCCAGAGGCTCTCAGCCCAGCACATCATCTCTTCTAGTCCCTAACAGGGTGGTTTGCCCCGATCTGGGGCTTCTGTGTTTTTGCTCTGGGGGTGTTGCCCTTGCAGTTTGACATGACTGTCCTGTTCCTTGTCACAGAAATGACCTCTTTCAAATATGTTGATTCATATTGTGCTGAACCCTCTCTAGTTAATGATTGGCACAGGCATCTCTGCCACTAGGATACCGTTTCCTCATCCTTCTCCCAAATCTTTCATGTCTTTGGATCTCAGGACTTTTCTTGCAGTCAGTTCCCATCCTAGTTCTGCTTCTTGTGCTCTGACGTGCTGCAAGGTAATCCCAGACCACTGCTTGACCATAGGCTCCCCTTTGCACTCATCTCCTTCATCTCGTCTCCCTGTGTTCACTTCTGCCTGGATGCAGATTAGGTGAGAGACTGCCTGGTGCTGCCAAGGCTCACGGGAAATATACTTCCAATAGACACTGCAAAGCTTGCCAAAACCTTGCGCCAGGGCACAGGATAGTTTGTTCTGGCAGGCTATATGCTCACCAGCTTGCCAGCTGGCAGTGAATCTTTTGTGTACTTGTAGTATCTCAAAAAATATTGGTCCTTCCATACTTTGAGTTTATTTTAAATTCTCACTTACATGTCTTAAATTTTATCACATCAGCTTTTCCATTGTGGCCTATAGGAATGGATGGAACCTGGTAGGCACGCACTAAGTGCACACACAGGCTCAACAGATCCTTGAGCAAGGAGCTCCCTTTGTTCCTTGACCATCAGCCACTTCAGTTGCACTGAGTTGAAATTCTCTCACTGATTAAGGAATTCTCTGAGATAGATGACACCCCCACAACCTCCTCTGACAGGTGGGTGTGTTGCAAATCAGTACCTCCAAGCAGAAGTCTCTCTTTCTGGATTACCTCCTTTGTTGGAGAAAATAATTAATTTTATCTGGCAAATACATTAATTTAGATACATAGAAAATTTCCCATGTGCTTGATATGTTTGAAATAGTGAATAATTGAGATATGTAAAATGGAAACAACTTACATAACAGAGTTCCACAGACCCGTGGGGAGACCTGAATTTGCTCAGCCCTGCTCTGCTGCGTGAAACTCTTCAGTTTTTACCTTGCGAATACAGATGAAAATATAGAAAGTATATCAGACCAGCCATCTCTTGGTAGCTTCTAGATCTGTTATGAACTTTTCCCACTGTCATTTCTTAGGATGTTTTTCACTTTTCAGTGAATAATTTCAGCTATCACTTTTGCATCTTACCTTATGAAATACATTCTTATAAATGAGTGTTTCATCCATATCAGGACCTCATAATTCTTTTCCTTCCCATTCCTGGATCAGCTCACAGCTACCACTGTCAATGCTGAGTAATAATGAGCTTTTTTGCAGTCAATTCAGACTACTCACTGTAAACAGCTTCTATTTGCATCCGTTTGACTCTTTAAGGACTCTGTATTCTAATACATTAGTGCACACAAACGAAAGAATATATAAAATGGAGCTGTCTGAATAAACTTCTTTTTTTTTTTTTTTTTTACAATAGCATGGCTGATTCATTCAAAATAATACTGATTAAGTATTGTCCAAATCACTGTTGTACTTTTTAAAATTTATTTTTCTTTATTGAAGATACAGTAAAGCTGAATCGCTAAAAGAACAAACTTTTTTAAAACTATGTCACAACTACTGAAGTGGTCTCTGGGATGATTTTCCATATTGCCTCTCTCACTTGCAGTTTCCTTACCAGAATAGTGATTGTGAAGTGCTAGTTTTACTTGGAAGGGGGGCAGACCACCTGCTGTTTATACTTGAATCTTCATTACCATCTATGTAAGCTTCATTTTTGACACACTGATTGGAGCATGAGAGTCACTTGCTTGAGAAGCTGTGGTTGGGTGGGGGTTGGTCTCTTCTCCCAGGCGACTACGTGTAAGATAAGAGGGCATGGTCTTAAGCTCTGCCAGGGGAGGTTTAGGTTGGATATTAGGAAGAAATTCTTTACAGAGAGGGTAATCAGGCATTGGAATGGGCTGCCCAGGGAAGTGGTGGATTCTCTGTCCCTAGAGGCTTTTAAGATGAGACTGGATGTGGCACTCAGTGCCATGGTCTAGTAACCACGGTGGTACTGGATCAAGAGTTGGACTTGATGATCTCAGAGGTTCTTTCCAACCTGGCTGATTCTCTGATTCTCTGATTCTCTGAATAATGCTGTGGCACTGATGTTCTTGCTTGTAAAACACCTTTCTCCAAGGGCAAGTGGGCTAGAATAAGTTACTGCATTTCTTAAAATAAATGCAGGATAGAAGTCATAAGGTTGACTGTGTCTATGAGGTGTTACTTTCATTTTTATTCAGGTTGTTGTGCTGAGTCTCTGTTGCTGCAACAAGAGTCCATTGCATTCCTGTGACAAAGCACTGCTTATGCTGAATACACCAGAATGTGTAATTCAGATGGGAGGGATGCCTTCTTCAAATTATGCCAGGAATCAGTGTGTAAAATTTAAGGAATCAATTTACTGAAGAACAGAGGAAATGTAATCCTGGATCTGGTGTTTTTATTGTGTACAGTAGAGTAAAGACCACAACTCCTTTTAATAATAAGACTAGTGCCTCTATGACAGAGTGGCACTTGGTTTTAAGTTCTCTTGAATTTGGAGGATTTCTTTTTCTAAATATATTTTATATTTCACAAAACTAGTACTTTGGAAGTTTTGAGGATACTCACAGTTTATGATTTATTCCTTATTGTTAGTTTCCATACTGACTTTCTGGCATTGAAATCCAATTTACTGATGTTATTTCCATCTCTCCTTCAGAAAGAAGTAACACTGGTACTACTTTCTCTTAGCATGCCCAGGACAATCCCACAGCAAATTATTTTCCAGCGTTGTACTTCACTTTTACAGGGATTTTCATTTGGAGTTCCTATCTATCTCTTTGCAGTGGCCAGTGTTCAGAAAGGAAGTTAGCTTTCTCTGGAACTGTGGCTTATTTTCTGTCATGGGCATTCTTTGTTTCAAAGTCTTTTTAAGGCAATAAAGTAAGCCAAATCCAGATGCGGTAGAGCCGGCTTCTTATAACTTGTAGCTGTTGGTTTCATGGAATGAACACAGCTAGAAGAGGAGGCAGTCCTACTCCTCCAGATCATTCATTATTACAGAATCTGATGTTAAAATTGAGGTGAGAACCAGTTTGCGATTAGATATGGAAGCAACACAATACAGACGTACCCTCTGAATCCTCTTTTCTTCTTGCTTAGGCTTGTACCAGACATGTTTCACACCATCCTGGAATGCGGTTGGAATCTCAAATGTTAAAAGAAAATTTTGATCTCCTACTCTTTTTTTGGCCTCAGACCTGTTACTTTCAGGGTGGTGGCAAAACATTTCAGTGCAGCCTTTAGGAAGCCTTTTCTGGTTCTGATTGAAATTCCAATCATGCCTGAGTGCCTGCTTGTGTGGAGAGCTTGTATGGAGCAGCCTATCTTCTTTTCTGCTGTTAATTAGTTCAGAGCCTACAATCATCCCAAATTTGTAGATATTGAGGACTCTGCTAGTGCAACCTGATAGCTAGCCTTAGATGTTTAAATCAGTTTTGCTGCCGTACTTCAAAGGTATTACAACACCACGGTTAGCGATGACCTGGTGACCTACTAGGCTGTCCTTTTGTTAGATTGCCCAAACCTCATACAGTTTTTTAGGAAAAAAAAAGGGATTATTTGTAAATTCTCTTTACAAAACTTAAAACATATGAAATATCAACCTGATGACTAACCCATCGAATGATTTAAAAATCCATACATTCTTTGCTGTGAGTTTTTCTGTCTCTCAGTGCATTGTATGAACCCTATTAACTCCACTTTTCTTCCATTTTTCGACTAGATTGTATCTATATTCAGCTGTGTATTAGAAACTTGTGAACTTACAGTAGTTTCACTTCCTGCACAATTTCTGTCATCCCGGGCTGGTGTGTGGTATGTGCATTGGCTTTGCCCACGCTGTGTTGTGAAACTTTCCTCTTTCAGAAGCTCTGCCCTAGCGTGTGGGAAAGACATGTTGTAATGCTGGGGAAGTGGGGGAGAAAGTATACCAGCCTCATCTACAAAATGGTCATTTCTCAGAACCTGAGTGGTGATCTTCTCCTCTGAAAAAGCTGAAACTTGGGCTGTGTTTGTATTATTTTTAACTTTTTTTTTTAATAGAAAAATGTAGACTAATAACACTTGCTGAAGGAATAACTTTGCATACATGCTACCTGTGCTGTACCTTTTCAGACAGGAAAAAAAATTATCCAGACATTAACTCAATATCTCTGCAAGCATTAGCCATTCTGACCTGGCAAAAAGACAGGGTATGGGAAAAAAATCTCTACAGTATTTACTTGTGCCTTCCTTCTGTCCACACAAACCAAAATTAGCAATGTCAGTGTAGATGTTGGATAGTTGTGCGACACATGGATTTATGAGCTCGCTTAAATATCTTGTTATTAAAAGTTTAAATATTTACACTGAGAATCTGCTGCCTTCTGGACTCTTGTGAGATTATTTCTGAGTACTGAGGATGCTTTTTCTTTTGATTTAGAATATTCTAATGTTGACTTTTTAACATAAAACTGCTTCAGTGCTTTTCAAATCAACAGTTACAGATTAATTTATGCTGTATCAGGACTTAAGTGTTGCTTAATCCTTCTAGAATTCTAGCAAAGACTGGCCACTTGACTAAGATTTTGTAGCTTTGAAAAAAACCCAATTTTAAATAGGACATCAAAGAAAAATTAAGTAGAGCTCAGGGTGCTGGCTTTAGCTGTTTTTTTCACATTTGGATTTTGCAATGATAGGGCATATTTCTGTGTGGGACCCTTTGGAAATCAAGGCTTGTGCAGTCTGTTCCTCTTAAAAACCCAGTATAAATCCCCCTAAGTGAGACTCCTTGTTTTTTGTGAGACTTGAATTAGGGTGTTAAAGCAGAAATCATTATGCTGGGTTAACCTTTAAACTCTTTTCTGTTTAGTTGTACATATGTATAACAAAATATGCCCTTGGCTTGCCAAACATTATCCAGTTGGCAATCACATGGCAAACAACATGCTGAAGATTAAAAGACTCTATGCTTTAAACAACACTTTCAGTGCTTGATGCAATATTTCCTTCTTAATTATGTAGGGAACTCACACTGGTAAGGGGAAGCAAATAATTGCTATGAAAATGTGCAGATTTTCTCAGTAGAAGTATTTCTTCAAAATCATAGTGGGTGGTGGGAGATAAGAAACAATTGAGTTTATTCGATGGAAGGACTGGCTCATAAATGACTGCGTGCTGCACTTGAATATAGTGGGACCTGGAGGAGCTGCAGACTGCTAAACACAACTTGTTGAGTAAGTCAGTGGCAGCTCTCTATTAACAAAACAGCAAGCCAGTCAGTGTGGAGAGGAGAACCATAGGATGAGGCAATTTGTGTCAGGGAAGCATATTATAGTTCCAGTTGTCTGCAGTGGACCTTTTAATTCTAATATTTTTAGAAAAATTTTAATTCATTCAAAGAACAAGATAACCCTAATTTTTTCCTCTTTTAGAAATTTGGAGGGAGGTAAAAGAAGGATTAAGTAATGACTTAGGAATTTTACAGTGAACATGGATGTTGGCT
The DNA here is from genome assembly GCF_003984885.1 of Neopelma chrysocephalum. NCBI lineage: Eukaryota > Metazoa > Chordata > Aves > Passeriformes > Pipridae > Neopelma > Neopelma chrysocephalum. Next base: position 21,480,012 of record NW_020897690.1, read on the forward strand.
CTCTGTTGCTGTAGCTACATCATCCTTCTCAACATACAGTAGCTATGGGAACAGAGCTATTGGACCTTGCAAAAGGAATGCAAACATTTCACTGCTGGTTTGCCATTTGTCTGGAGTCCTTTTCTCAGATGTCTTAACATAATTTCCATTCTGGTATAAGCTTGTTCAAGCTTCAACTCTGACTGTGGCACCTCTCTCCTACAGAGTCAGTCTCAAGGCAATGAGGTCTCTTTTCTCTGTATTCTACTTTGTTGACAGAGCAAGACACTGAGTAAAATATAACTGAGTAAAGTATAGCTGTAGACAATAGGGGAAACCAAGTGGGCATAGAATAACATCACAAATAGCTTCACTGCTCAGGGCACACCTGCAGCTGGACAGCTTAGTCACAGAATCCCATGGGTGTTGCGAGTCCAAATGCTCTGGTTGTGCTGGATCTCAGGGAATATAGTGGTGGTGGTGGTGAGCATTTAAGAATGCTTAATAGAACAGCTTGTTAAAATAAACAACAACAATGAACTTGCTGCATTTCCAAAAATGTAGTCATCAGCTGCAAGGAGTAATAATGTAATTTAAATATAGATTCAAATGAAAGTTGTAACTGTTTAGTCCTTTTTTTCTATATAGCATTCTGACATATTCTGAAAAATTCCTGCTCTTTCTTGGCTGAAGGATTGACAAAATTAGATATATGTATGTTAGGCTACTTTACCTGAGCACTATTAAATGTTGGTGGCCTTGGAAAGGAACAGAAGTACCATAAATATTGCCCTTTCAGAAAGCTACAAGAAAAGAAACAGGGCAGTTGAAGTGAGATACTTACCTTGATGAAATTAATGTTCACAGCATGACTCTGTCAAAACTTGGCTTAGTACATTATAAGCAATTTACCAAAGAGAACTATTATATTCAAGATAAAGATAGCCACAATGTCCTGGTTTCTGAGAACAGAATATAGTTGAGTTTGAACCTCAAGAACTTGATCCAGGCTTACAATTTTTGGCTTCAAATCAAATCAGTAACATTCTACTTCCTAGGAGATGAACTAAAATAAATCACCCGTGAAGCCTGATTCTGTTTCTTGCTTCTATGTATTCCAGTGCAAGTAAGATTTCTTATTAAAATCTCCATGGATACATGATCCTTATAATCCTGTGAGTCTTTTTTTGATTGTCTGCTTAGCTGCAGAAAGTTAACTAATGCTGTACCTAAGAGAAATGAGCTTCTGCCCCTTTTCCAAAATCCAAAATCAAAGCAACTCACTTTTGAATCAACTGCAGATATATTGACCTGGTTTCATCATGGCAGATGCATTTGACACTGCTTCACATCCATCCAAGTGGGATCTGGGCTGTTTACTCTGTGCTATATGGCCTTTTGCAGTAACAGAGGAATAAAACGTGCAGGAAGTTGCTTAGGCATCTTTGGGAAGTGTGGAGTGGTAATTCAGAAGCAGTTGCCCTGATACAGAGGTATGTGCATACTTCAGAAAAAACCCACAACAAATTATTTTTATTCAACAACCAGTACAATTGATGATACCAGTTGGTTATCACTGGTAAACTGGTGAAATCAGTATTCTGATTTGTATCAGCACGTCCCTAGTGTGCAAATACGAATGTGCAATCTCTGATCTTCTACCCTGTTGCTTACAGGCATGAATTTAAGTCCCTTAAACTTACAGTGCATTGGGCAATTCAGTGGTTGTTGACAGCATCTCCTGGCTGCTGGACAGGCAGTAGTCAGAAAGGAAAGGCAAAGATTGAAGAAACTGATTTAAGTAACTGTAGCAATATTTTGTACATCACCCTTCTGCTGTCATTACCTTCTACTGGTATGGGCTTTCAGTAAAAGGTAGCACAAGTGACTTATGCTGTATGTGTTCTTTCAGGGTTCTTCCTTAGCAGCACTGATGTGGTGTCATTATGTGCTGTATTAAAAATTACTTCTATTACTGTTTAATGTACTGCAGCACATGCTGTGTAGATCTGTAAATCAAGACATTTGTTCTTCATTTTTAGCAATGCCCTTTCCCTGAACTCATTTAATGAGACAGTTGTAAGATGTTTGTATGTTCTCCAGCTGGACTGGGTGCATGATTCTTGAACTCTGTCTCTTAGTACATTCTCATTTTAAAGTGTCCTGTGTCAATAGATAGTGGCAGCTATATTCTTAAGGCAGCCTTTTTTTCACATGATGCCCCTTTTTCTTTGGAAGCAGTGTAATAGACAGAAAAATGCCTGAGACTGAAAGAATTTGTCAATTTCTTTGTTACTGAAGTCCTTGACAGCTGTGTTTCATAAAAGTGAAGGGGCACTGTAAGTAAAGGGGAGGGTTATTTATGAAAGGTATTGTATGAACCAAAACATGACATACATGACATACAGCATAAGGTGATGGGGAAGAACAGAAGACTGTTGTTTATTTTTCCGGTTTATTATCCCACAGAAAACATGTCCAAAAATCACTTCTAGTGTATAACTGAAGTTTATGAAACTATAGCAATATAAACAGTTATAAAAGTAGTTTTAGAGATGTAGATCATTGCCTCTAATTTCATATATCTGTTAAAATAAATAATTTAAAAATTATGTTACTAAGTAACCAAACTATTTTCTGTCTGCTCAGATGAAGGTGAAAGTGAGGATTTTTTCAATCCAATTTAACAGTTTTATGCCACTTTTCTGCTGAATGTTTTGGCACATGTAAATTGTTCAGACTCTTAGGTCAGTTATACATCTCAACCCAACTGCACTGAATAGCTGTTTACCAAGAAGGAGTTAAGAATACCACTTTTCTCTGTACACTTTGCTGTTAAATTTCATTTGATGTCTTGCTGGGCCTAGCCTTGTGCATTCAGACTGTACCACTACTGCAATGAGACCAGGCACTTGGGCAAGCCAGGCTTGTGTCCAAACAGATGCTGAGCTCCATTGCTGGAGTTGCTACTACTGGTCTGAGGGAACTTTTGTTGTTTGCTGTTTTGCTGTTTTGCTTTGGTGTTTTGCTAATGCTGTACTTTTCTTATCTAGTACATGGCATCATCTTATTCCTGTGTACAATAGCTGGTGTGATGGGACATTATCTAACTTCCAGCTATGGGTGGGGAGTATTTTGTTTGCAAAGACCCCATGGAAAAAGAGGTGAAGGCTGGTCTTGTGGTAGCATATTCTTGCTCTTTTTGTGCCTGTGAAGGTATAAATACATATATTTTATATATATAAATATATATATACTTATTTTATAAATGTATATATATATTATATATACTTTTGTCCAGCTTTCTATTCTCTTTTTTGTCCCTCTCCTCCCCTTCCTTACAGTGTAAAACTGTGTTTTCTTCTCATAACTCCAGCTTCTTTCATGGGGTCTTTTGCTACATGCCAGTGCAGAAGAAGCAGGAAGATGATGCTAACTGGTGCCATAAAATGGAAAATGGGGCACATCCTATGCTGAACATGCATAGGACAGATTGGAGCTGAGGTGCTCTGTCAGGATAACAGAGAACAATATGAACCATGCTGACCCTGTATAGAAATTGGTTTGGTTTCTTGGTTAGAACAGAAGACATCTTGGCTTCTCGGTGTGATGGTTCACACTACCTCGCATGCTAGGAGAATTTACTGGATATTCCTGCAGTGAGGAACATGGTAAAAAACAGAGGAAAGACAGTAGGAGGGAGGTGACCTGCCATTTTCCAGTAAGCAGATAAGAGACATCCCTTCTTCAGAAATGTTCTGAAGGGAAAGGGTCGCCCTTTTGTCCTTTCCCCTTCTCTTGCAAACTCTGTTGGACATAAAAGCTGTTTCACTCTTTAACATTTACACAGAATGACCTCAGAAATAATCAGTGGCATCCTAGAATGACTGCTAATCCTGGGGGTTGCAAAGACGTGAACCATTTGTTAAATACTTGAACAACATTTGAATAATCAGAACAGCATAAGAACTAATTTAGTAACCTTATCCTGGCATTGTTTGTTAAACACTTCCTATTAGACCACCCTCAGTATGGACAATGGCAGTGAGTAATTTAATTTTCTCAATTACAATAATAACTCACGCTTCAGTACCTTATGTTCTGGCTAGTAGTTTTAGTCTAAATCTATGGTTTAACTTTCCTCTGTACCTTCAACTTGCAGATTCTACATAAGAGATTTTCTTGGCAACTATGTAATGTCCAGACTAGTACCCCAATGCCCCAATGCTGTAATAAGTTTGATATCTAAAACACTGCTGTAGAAAATAATTAAAACATAGCCTGGAAAGAACTATTCAACAATTTTTATGTCCCATTTCCATGGAATGCATTAGCAAATAGAGCTTCTAGCTCTACTATGCACTGTGACCCCATGATACCAAATACCTATTTCTAGCTGAGATGCAAAGTCCTACAGATTCTCAGGGGAAAGAAAAAGTGGTAGGATTGCATACATTTTTTTTCTTTTTACATTTAAACTACAGTTGAAACTTTACATCTCAGGAGGATTGATGTGGACAGGAATAATAACTTTCATGAACATATTGTACCAAATTTATACTAGCATCTGATAGAAATGTCTCTTAGTGCTTTAGAAACCTCCCAGCAATATCATGTTCCAAGAATAAAAGTACAACTTGGAAGTGTTCATACAATAATTCTATGGAAATATCTTCATGTTGATATCATTGTTTCAGGCTGCGATTGGTTGTTAAGCTGGCAGTGCCAATAAATCTGCACAGTGCCCTTGAGTGCTGATGGTCTCTCAAAGCTTAGTAAGAGCAGCTAGTGGAGCATGGAACCCTATCAGAGCCATAAGATTTCTGATCTTTCCAGGTGGAGTGTTAAAGGGAAAATAAACAGCTCTGTGATGTATTCCCATTTTCTGTGGATAACCATTTATTCAAAATGAGTGCCGATTGACAGGCTTAATGATGTGCCCACATCTGAATGGGAATGTAGAGTGGTGAAATTTACTCTTTTTTTTTTTTTTTCTGTACCTTTCCAGTATTCAGGGAAGGGGAAAGAACATCATTTTCTCAGATCCTATTACCTCATTACAAATTCCAGACTTTGTTTCCTGGAAAAAGTAATTGTAATCATGCTCTAATGTCTTTCTTTTTTAACACAAAAATGTGTACATGCACAAAGTTGCTCTCCTGTTGCTCTCTTCTCCTATCTATTTATTAACAGAGCTGTCAATTGCTTGATCATGTCACATGATGGAAGACAGGGCTTTATATTTTCTTAGACATCAGTCCAAGGTAGAGTTACAGAGGGTTAATGGAAACTCTGGCTTCTAATTTCATCCTGCGGTAGTTAAATATTTAATTAATTGTTGAATGTTTTTGCAGCTGAGCATTAAGACTTCTGTTCCACATGCTTAAGCCCATGCACCAAGTCTTCAGAGGCCCAGTGGTGCTTTCTGCTCCTTAGCATTGTGCTGAGGTGCTAGTCAATGGGAGGATGCAAATCTCGGCAATTTAGTGTGGAGAAATGGTGTTGTACCTAAGAAATGTAAAGAATATGCTTTCAATAACTGTCTAAACACTGTTTGAAGTGTAAGGAGATTGACGCTCAGTTGAGAAGAGAGTTAGTTGCTTTCAATCTGTATAGGCAGGTGGCCATGTACAACTGTAACATTTCTTTTCTCTGGCTATTAGCTTGCAGATATTGATATCCATCCAGGTGAACCATTGATGTTAATGTTTTCCAGCTGCTGCTTGCTAGTACGAGCATATTTCTGGCAACTGAGAATCATATTTGAGTAACTGTAGATGTCATATAGGTAGGGTGCATATGAAACGCTTGATTTTTGAAAAAAAAAATGTTGAATTGTGAGGTTCAACAAAGCCAATTGGCTTCAGGGCCTCTGGTTCAGTATTCCATGCTCCAGCTTCTAACTTCATTCATAGGACTAGCAAACGGTGCTGGACTTTTTCTGTCTTTTCTGTCTTTTCTGTTTTTTTTACTGGAAGAGAGTTGTACTGGCAAATGCTGGAGATGTGATCAAAGATCCCAGCTAAATTCCACTCTCCTAAATATAAAACTCAGTGTTTTAATACTCATTTGAGTACTCAATTACAGACAGTCATTGCAGATGAACTTTTGTTTAGCATTTCTAAGCATCACTTTGTAGTTCTTTAAGTCAAACTGCAAAATTATTCTTAATGATGATGGCATTTTGTAAAGACTGAGTTCTTGCTTTGCACTGTTATCTACAGTTATCTTTGAGGGAAAGATCATAAGGAAAAACTCTCAAGAGCACTCAACTGCTTTTTGAAAATGTAACTCGCAAAAAAAAATCTGAAACTTAAAAAGATGTGAGGAAACCCCCATCTCTTTAGTAATACTGAAATTGCACACTGATTTGTATCTGAATTACCACATTACTCTGAACAAGTTTTAGAACTACTCTTCTTTTAATATTGTCTGATAGCAAATAGTTATTTGTCAGTTGCTAAAAATACAAATGAAATATGAAAAAAAAGATGGTCAAAAGTATTCAGGCAAAATAGTTGAAATGGCCTAATAGGCAGCCAGTTTAAAATTCCCATGTTTTCATTTTGGGATTAATTGGATGCTATAAATAACATAAATAAAATCTAATGATTGCTATAGTGCTCCAGCTGGAAAACCACTCAAAAGCACCAAAAATAAAAATATCAGTTATGTGCAAATGAGCAAAGGAATTTATGTCAGAACACTCCAGAAGCTCAGTAGTTGGAGAGCAAATGTCGTAGATCATCTTGCTGTGATGCACTGTAACTAGCTTGTAGATGACAAAACTGTTCTTAACTTTTTAATTTTAAAGTTGATTTAATTTTTTAGGACAATTTTTGATTTTATGTGTAGGTTTAAAATGGAAAAAATGTTGGGGATGCCTCCTTTCTGTGCCTATACTGATTTTGACAGACTCCTGTCTCTGTGTGCTTGACATGCTAGTTACCAGAGACTCAGTTCTCTTCTTTCCATCCAGAATTCTTCTGTCTTCCCTGTGGCCTTGTTGTTTATTATCAGGTTTCTTTCAAATGGTGCTAGATATCTTGACTCCCAAATATGTAAGATTAACTTGTCAGAACAAAGCATACTAAGGACATTCACACAAATTTTAAAATAAAAGGACTCTTGAGTTTCTTGAACTTATCTGAATACCAGGCTAGCAGGTATGAATGACTGAAATAAATTAACAATAAATTGACACTAAATGAATGTTTCAGAAATCTTTGTCTCCTTGTAAGTATGCAGTATTCCCAACCATAAGCATTTAAAATGTATGATGTAGTAAGAAAACATGAGATAAAAAAAGCTTTCTGGGTTTGGGACTCTTTCAGGACTTTTCTTGCTAAATTGAGGATTAGAAATGAAAACTAGACTATTTTTTAAATAAGTACCAAAGCTGATGTTTTAAAAAAAAATCCAAATATTCTGAGTTTATGATAAAATTATGAGCTGGCATCTTACAAGAGTTCATAGAAACGGAGTTAATTTGAAACTGAGTGTCATATGGTTATGATGCCCTATACTTATTTACTTTAACCTCCCTTCTTTCTTAAGATAGAATCTAAGATTTTTTTTTGGCACACATAAAGCTTTTTCTGACTGGTGTCTGACAAATATGATAATGAAAGTAGTTTTCTTTAAGCTTAAAAGAACAAAAGTCTCTTAATCTTTTTTTTTCTTCCTCTGTAACTTTTGAACTTTTTACATGGAAACTATGTTTATTTTTTAAATTCATCCCGAACCCTTTTTTTTGCTTTTAAGATAAATTTGTTTTCCTAACAGTGATTGCAAAATAGGTTTTGCACCTGCTCACAGCACTAAGCCATGTCCCGCAGAGCCACATCATCTACTCATAATGAAAAAAGACAATTAAATCAAAGTGTACGAAGTTAGCTGTTCACAAATTCAGTCTGTGACTCTGAGCCCACTGTGCAGTCCTTTGTAGCTGTTTGACCCTTGGTGCCAGTACTAAGAACTGAGAGCTCTGTGGCTGTTCTTCATTCCCCTGATCTTGACCTGGCCAAATTTGTACTGCTGATCTTAATTTACTTACCAAGGCTTCTGAAATTCCAGAGTAGATACTAGTTTGAGTAGATGGTGTGAAAATACTACTACTGAGGGAAATTTACCTAAATTTGTCACCTTTCAAATCCCTAATTCCTGCCATTCCTTGCAGATGATTCTTTTGTATCCTGCTCTGTTAAGCGTCATTTCCAACAGTGCTGTGTTGCTATGTCTACTTGATACTCAATTGCACTTTAAAGGAAGACCTTTCCAATTTTCATTACTTTCTGTGACTGTAATAATACAGTCACTACAACTCAGATCTGTAGATAGGAAAGGCAGCTTTTGCAGTATGCGGCAAATATAACTCAGAATTTTCAAACTTGTGGAATCTTTAAAAAGGTCTTGGAAAGTTAGTGAACCAGTTTAGAGCTTCCTCTTGAATCTGCTCAAATTTAAATAATCAATCCTAAAAGGGATGTCCTTTTAACAGAGACATACATCTAATTCATAAACATAGAATAAATACAGCAGTGACAATAATGCATCAGTCCAACACCCAAAAACCTAGTAAAAGCAGCTTAAAAAGGGTTTATCGTTGTTTTTCAAGCATTCCAAATGTTCTGTTTAAGCAAAATTACTTTGTTTTCTTACATCTGTCTTTAATAAAGCACTGAGATGGCTGCTAAGCAGTAGCTTCGTCTTCATCCAGCTGGATACACCTGAGCTTTCTTAGCTTGAGAAAAAATCCTTCTCAGCAAGTGAACTGAAACTGAGTGAAATGTGCATATTTGGAACTATAAATCAAAATGTCCATGTACAGATGTTCTCAGCTTAGAGACCTAAGTATGAAGGAGCTTGGTTCCAGAAGGAATTTTCAGCAATACTTGAAAATGTTCAGAGATGCTTTACAACTGCCTATTACTGTATTAGGACAGTACTGTAAGATCACCATGAGTGACTTGCTCATTATGCTCTTCTAATATGTGCTATACAGTGGTAAGCTTCAGAGACAGCAATTCAGTACAGTGCCAATAGGCAAAAAAAATCTCCAGCCTTCTCTAACAAAGATTGGGGGTGAAGGAATCATACAGAACAAGCTTGTTTTTTAAAGCAAGGAGAAATATTTCCAAGCCTTTATAGCACCTGTTGACATCAGGCAGAGCTTTTATGAGGATGAAAAGTGAAATCACCTCATTTTGCAAATGAGGGAGTTGGACTGCAAATGAGATGGCCTCCCACGCAGCAGCAACTGGAAGAGATTGAGTAGGTTTTGGGCTCTTGCCCCCTCTGACCCCAGGCTGCTGTGGACCCCAAAAAGAGGGAGAGAGGTAGTCTCATGGTTTTGTAATGTGTATTAATTTTAGTGTAGACGTATGTGTCTGTATTTGGGCTTTGAAAGGAAAGACCTCATCTGTCATTTTTACCATGGTACAGTTTTGTACTATGGCAGCTCCCAAAAGCTTAAACCAACGGATATCGTCTCACTGCTCTAGGATGGCTATTTCACCTTAGGAAGATTACTCCTGCTCCAAACGAGCATGTTGTGATTTTAAGGATATGTGGTTGGTTCTTTAGACTTACAGAAAAATGCAGAGCTGGGACAGGCTGCACACAGGAAGCAAAGTGTGAATGGCAGGCGATGGCAAAATGTGAGGGTGTGGTGGTAGCTTTGCATTATTTATCTAAGTTATCCTGAATAAGGAGTATAATTCCTTCTGTATTTGATTTCTGTGTTTGAATGAAGTCGCTCATGTCAGATTCTGTCCAGAGAAGTGTGTGACATGAGAGAGGTTTGCAGTCACTGGCAAACAGTGTAAAAAAGGACCTCTCCTTTTAGCCTCATATATTCAGAGAGAATAGAATTTGAAAAGAAGTTTTTTTAATCACTACTTTTTAAAAGCTAATAAATACCTAATTAGAGGACTTGCCCATTTATAGTGAAGAATTGCTGAGCTGAAAGTGGACAGGGAAATTGTGCATTTGTGGAATAAAAATTATTTTATTTTGGTTTATATGTAAATCATAGAATAAGCTTAACTGTGGTATTGCTTACCAGTTACCTATGATTAAAAAAAGAAAAAATAGAGAGAGTAAGAGATTGCGGTAGGTAAGAGACTTAAATGAATATTTGGGGTTGCAAATATTCTTAAAATAGTTAGGTGTTTCTTGTGACATATTTCTTGATCTGGCTCACTTAGCATTTTCTGAGATATCATTAGACCTTTGAAAATAATATTTCCAAATATGGATATGAGACTTTTATGCGCTTGATTCATATTTAGACCCACGCCCCTTGTTTAGGACATGTGAATTTAGTGCTCAGCTTGTGCATATGTGGTGGATTACCCAGAAAACTGCAGTGAACAGAACTGTGAACATGATTTCTGCAGAGCTAAATGTCTCTTGGCTTGTGACAGCCAACATCTTACAGTTTATGAGGTGCAGCTCCCTCTCCCCACTGCCCAAGCAAATGAATTGCCAAACCCTGGGAGCCAGAGCTGAGGCAGCGGGGCAGAGGCACTCGCTCAGTTCCCATTTCTTGAGAATGGGGAATGCAGGGGCTCTGCCCCACCAACTCACCTGCTAGAGCAGGAAGGGAAAAAAGCCAATCTGAAATGTTGCCCAGTCTGACCATTGCTACCTCACCAGCCAGGAGAACTGATTACAAAAAAAACCCTCTGGAAAAACCAGTTAGTGTTGGGAGTCTTGGCATCTGTGTTCTCTTAATGGCATTAAAATGAATTTATATCCTCTTACTCCTAAAACGTGGACTTCCTGGGGGACGGATGGGTTCCACATATGTGCTAATAAGGGGAACAGCAAAATGGCACACCGGTGCTGCTTTGAAACATGGGCTACTACTGAAATGTATTAGTGCTGAAAGAGCTGATAGAACCTTTCCAGTGGTACTTTTTATTTATATCACTGTCTTGAAAAATGAAAACCAATTTTCCATATTTCTCAACTCTCTATTGCTTTGATAGACTTCTCTCATTTAAATCCTGAAGTAGCTCAGTTATGCTTTATATTGAAGTCTGCCTGCTTTCTTTGGTTAGAATAAATAATTTTTCAAAAAGCCATGGGTTGAAAGCTTCCTAACCTGATGGAGTGACTGTAAGAGTTCTCTATAAATAGCTTTCTGTACAGCATGTGGGCACTGGAAAGTGATCCCTCTTCTGTTATATGGTATGAGTTGACCAGAATTGCAAACTGGCGTACATGCAGCCTGTCTACATCAAGAGGTGTATAATTGAAGGCAATTGATATGGATTCTGGGCTGCAGAAATTGAATTGTGATCATATTAGGTATTAATTAAATTCATTGACATAAAATGCAAGTTGGTGCTCAGGTGAGTGGGTGGAAAAGGGACTACATCCAAATCCACAGCTATCCATGCAAAGTTGATCTTTTTTTACTTTCATTTAGTGAGTTTAAATTTGATAACTCTTATGGACAGATTTCCTGCAGATACTTAAATGGAAAAGTAAACCAACCTATTTTATTGAAAGGAGATATGCACCTGATCATCGTTCCCTATTTCTAGTTTTCATTCCTGCTGCAGTGTTTGTTCATCTCCTTTTTGGGTAGCTGCTATCTTGGAATGCTTCTGGCTGAGTAATTATTAAATTGGATTTCTGCCTTTCCTGGTCTGAACATAAATCGCTTAGTGCAATTCATGGATTGCACTAGCTGCTCACTTCATATCTTGCCAAATGGACTTGTTAGCCTCCAGACTTACGTAACCTTCCCTCTAGCAGAGCTGATCAGACATCCCAGTATAACCTGAACCAAAACAAGTAAAAGAAAAGAGAAAGTACAGTCAGTGAAGATGTCAGAAAGAAATTTAAGCAATCAGTCTAGGCCTAGGAGTCTTGAATCCAAGGTGTCATATCTAACAGCTTAATACGTGATATGGTACAGCTTATTGCCAGGCATAGCTCTTACTTTGGGATGATTAGAAACACTTTACATTTTCAAAGTGGATTTTTTTTAAGTAAATCATTATCCTCTTGGGACACGACGTGAAATTCTCTAACAGAGATTGGTTTTATTCTGCAGTTCCCTCTGTTGTCTTGCACCACTGAAACCGAAAAGCAAACTCTGCCTCTTTCCTCTCAACCCTCTGTGGTACACTCAGAATACATGTTAGCTTATTACCATAATGTGACACTGAAGGAGTGTAAAAGGCTGCACATGACAGTGTTCATTGATGCATACCTATAGTTCTTCATCTGGATCAGGGAATACAGATCTCATTTCTCTAGTTTTGAAGGATGTTGCCAGTCCTAATAAAAGACTGCCTAAGATGTCTTGGTGGTTTGAACAACCATTACAGGAATATAAATGAGGGGTGTTGGAAAAGATGGAGAGAGGGAAGACACAAATAAAAATTAGCTGTTTAATGCTCTTTTCTTGTCAGTGATTATTGAGCTCCAGTTCCATGTTATTTTGAGAAATCTCCCCCAGTGAGTAAAGTGAAATTGGTAAGCTAGTTTGAATGTAATGCTTTGTTTAGAAAAGGAGACGGGAAAAGAAAAAAGTCTAAATGCAGTATAAACATGCATTCTATATAAGATCAAAAAAGAAAGTCTGAAATATGAGATTTTCTTTTGTGTTATTATATGCTGATTTAAAAAAACACATATTGTGCTAGTGTGAGAACCAGGAAGTGAGAGAGACAGAAGTGAAAAACTTAATATAATAGACCAAGCTGCAGCCTGGTAGAAAATGTATGTGACACAAATGAGTGTCTAGGAACATGAACATAAAAAGTTTTTCAAGATGTTGAACATTCAATCTTCCATTTCCTTGATTTCCTTTGAGCATGTCTTTACTACAAGACGTTATTACAACAGAGCCGTGAGAAGCTAAGAGCTGATAAGCTGCTGACACTGATACTGTGGTCAAGAGGAGGAGTTTTTTCTTAACAACATGAAAAATACTTGTAATTCAGCCCAAAGTCTTGCAGGTTTAATTATAGGTAGTTTTGATGTTATGCAAGGCATGACTTGACTTGAATACATTGACTTCATTACAGAATCTTTTGCTTAAAATGAGACTTTGTACACAGGACTGGAAGTCAGAAGTTGTTATTCCAAGAAGAAATGCAGCAGCTCTTCGTGAAGTTGATGTAAAATACCTTAAGTGCTGCTGAAGTAGTAAGTAAGCTTTGTGTTGGTTGTTCGCAGGAGGTTAAATTCCACCAGCGGCATGATGTGTAATACTATCCTAAGGACATAAGCGTACTCAGCTTTCAAATGCCACGTTAGACTCACAGGTATTTTTGGAATAATGTTTCAATTACTAATTTAACTGTCATTAGCAGTTGTGTATTAACTGGAGGATGAAATTGGTTTTATCCTGTGAGTCTTGCATATACCTTAATTTCTGAGGAATGCTGTTGCTGTGTTCACGGCTGAGGTTATCAGGAGGGTGGGCACATCACCAGTAACTGAAGTAGCTGCATGTTCTTTGCAAGAAAAGAACAGTTGGTGTTATTTTAAAATCAGCCAACCTCTTCTAATGTCTAAACCTGAAACTGTGGTACGCCCTGGAGCATCAAGTGGATGTGTAATCATTGCTTTTTGAGGAAAAACAGAGAAAAGCTATTCCTGCAGTTTAATATAGAGCTGAAACAGATAAAAGCTGATACAGAATGTGTTAAGTAGATTCTAAATCTTAAAATACTTAAATAGTTAGGTAATGGAATAAGGGAGACAACAATAAATACTTCATCCAAATTGTTAATCTTTTGTTTTGCTGGGTAAACTAAATACTGTGTATTTTGGAAGGAACAGCTTGCAATGTTCCCATGAACACCACGATATGCACCCCAGTAGCAAGTTCTGCATTAAGTGGTTGGCGTCTGATCTTGCTTCTGTTTTCCTTCTTTCTGTGGTGAAATTGTGGAGTCATGTGCTGCAGTTAGAAATGGTGTCTTGCAGTCCATGTGCCTTGAACTTTAAAAAGAAAAACAAAATTGAGAATTGGATTTGGTTCATAATTCTAAATGGGATTTTGTTGCTTGTGGTGAGGGTGTCATGCAAACAGAAGGAAATTACATAATCTAAGGATTGCCATGATCTATCATAGGTCTGAGCTGTCTGTTAAAAGTCCTGTTTCTAACTATAGGATGTTTTCTTACATCTGGGGTATAAGAATGTTTTCTTACAGCCAATGCTTTTTTCAGTGAGTAGCATCATGAGATGGAAAACAAAAATGTAGAATAATTTAGCAATCATTTGGAAAGTCCATTTTCGAAGTAAAACTGGTAGTTCCTAGATTTCAAAGTTAATGTATCCTTTTCTTACAACATACTGTAATTTGTATTCTAAGGACTCTTTCAACTTCGATTGAAACTAGTTTCACCAGTTAAACGGGCATTAAAGTAATAGAGGATTTTTTGAGTATGGAATGTTAAACAGATAAAATGTAAATGTAGCTTCCCATAAATAACTGTCTCCAGTGACAGTTCCTTAGTTAAATACCCTAAGGCCTTATCCAAAATGTGAATGTGGCTCTCCATGTCTATTTTAAGGAAATGGCAGGTAAATTTACTATTTAAAAAAACAGTAATTGAGAACTTTTGCTGTTGAAGAAAATATGTAAATGAGGATTGTATGATAATTTCTTTTTTTAGTATAGAAAACATGAGTTTCAAATCTCATACTGTTTTCCCTTTGTTCAGGAAGAGGCTAGAGAAATATAAGCTTGTGTTAAGGTGTTAAGCTTGTTTCCATTTTCCAGTGTGCGGGCCCTCCAGGAATGAGATCTTCCCACCACTGCTCTTCACTAGGACTGTAGTATGGAGGAGAATGATGTTTTCATTACTTACCAGCATCTGACTGTTAGATTTTTAATGTATCTTTTGGAGGCACCCAGAACCATTCATGGGTCTACAAGGTGAGCAAATTTGTGGTGTTGAGATCCTTGATAGGGATTGCACTGGAGGGATAGCAGTCAAGCAACATACGAATTAAAAGGAAATCATCCCACTCTCTAGCCTTTTATCACCTTGCATGTTTTTGTGATTAGACATGGTGGTGGTGTCTTAAGTATTTGGTGGATGCAAAAAGTGGCTGGCCAAAATTGGAATAATATGTGTGGAATCTCACCTTTCCTTGGCGGTGCAGGTTCCTGAGACCTAAACTGTTTGAAAGACGAGGGTAAGAACCACCTCTGAAATTTGCATAATTTCCTATTTAGGAACTTAATTCCAGGATACAGGTTAGAAGACTTTGGCTAGTGTAAAATATTTATTAAACTGGTTGTTGGGGAGTCATGCACAAACCCTACTGATGTGGCAACTTAGAAGGAGGAAACATATGCTTTTATGCTTTGTCTTAGTCTTTCAGGTTATTGAAGCCTGCAAACTGTTTCTACAAGAGGTGCTCTTGTAAGATTAATCTCAATCTCTGCAAAGCAGGTGTTTACAGCAGACTTTCCCCTTCCAACCCTGTGCCTAACAATAGTGTGATTAAGATCTCACTCTGGGGCAGGCTGACTTTTGGCTGCATGTGTGTGCCTGCACAAGCATGTCTGCAAGCTGCTTTTATTATTCAACAAAAAGAACATATGCAGTTAGTCTGAATATAGGAGAAATGCTTTGAGTGTGAGCTGAGTCTGGAGTCTGTAGGAAGACTTGTAGCTTGAAAGGAGCAGATGAGGCAAATAAATAGAAATGGGTGGCAGCATTTTTAATTTAAGCAATCAAAGCATTGGATTAACTGGATGCAAAGCTGAGCAATAAATACGTACACTGCATTGTAAAAATATTTTATGCTTCTTCTGTTTTGCTCAGTTTATAATATGACTTGTGTTTTTGTCATTAACAACGCACAACAGCCTTGGATTTGCTGCTAGGGATGAAACTGAATGCATTGGCAGTTGTATCTGCGCTGCTGGGCAATGTAATGCTGTGTTGGATCAATGAAAAAAAACCACTTGTGGCAGAACAGTGTAATTCTGATTAGAAACCAGCAACAGGAAAGTATCAAAGAAAGCTAACATAAAAATGTATGTGCTGTAGACAATCATTTAAGGATAATAGATGTTCTGTTATCTCTATCTGTATTAGGTGGTCTAATAAAAGATGTTATCTCTGCCTACAAAGCACTGCCTTGCCTGGGGTGAGCAGGGATTTTGCACACTCCAGAGCATTTCTTCCATGATGATTGTTGGCTTAGGAAGGCAAGAATGGCCTATGTTCAGCTTATATTTTCTCCAAGATGGCTTTGTAGCTGGATAAGCTACCTGTGTATTGTAGAAATGAGGTGTATTATATTGGGAACGTGCTCTTATAGAGTTACTGACATACCCAGGTCAATAATTCACCAAAGCAGCTTTAATATAGAGTGACACACACACAGACTGCACAAGGCAGTATTGTGATGTATTTGTTTATGCAGATCCTCCTACAGCTAAGGTAGTGCTTGTGTCTGAGTAGTGCTTGAGTCAGGCTGAGGAGTGGATCTTCAGTCACAATTGTGTGTCCAGATTCTTCAGCTGTAAAGCCCTCAAAGTCAGGAGGATGCAAGTCCAGAGTCTCCAATAGTTGCTTTTAATGTAACCCATAAAATCTTCACCACTCTTTCATCAAATAAGGAACAAATTTTACTTTTATTCGTGAATTCTGCTTAGCTAGCTACCTCTTTTCCACACAGGGTGCAAAGACAAATTACACGCGTGAAGCACTTGTAGTTTCAGTTTGAGGCCGTATGAATTGATAATTTCAGCAAAACCTTTATCTCTAATTAAACTGCTGATCATTATTCCTCTTCTATTCTTGGAAAATTTGGTTCCTAACTGATGAATTAATAAACCTGTCTGAGTTCAAGTATTTAACTTAAATCTTAGTAATATCTCAGGTACAAGTTTTTAATTTGCTCTCAAAAAAATTCTCATGTCAACTTTTAAAATTTTAATTCTTAACTTTTCTTATAACTTGCTATATTACTAGTAGCTACACTTCTCAAATGAAGTGGTTATTTATGTACAAGGTCTCAAATGGTCAGAGACAATTTTATATCAGCCTGCAGTGTGCTTAAATTATTATAACTCAAAATTGGAGTTTAACGTCAGTGATAATAATTTAGACATATTAAAGACAAGTGGCTCATATTAAAAAAAGCCAGTCATCCTTCTCATTTTTGTGTGATGTATGTGCCCCCAAGAATTTTAAAATAATATGAAAATTGGATTTCCCTTTATTTTAAAAAGAAATTTGCATTAAATATATTCTATTTCTACTTCTCTGAAATTTGGCTGAGAATTAAACTTAGTCTTGACAATATTACTTCCTAAAATTCCCTTATTGGCTGCATTTTAAAAGAAATTAGGTCAGTCCCAAAATTGGAGTTGTTGTCTTTTAAAGATCAAGGTTAGGAAATCAAGTGATCACAATTTCTGTGTTTTAAGCATTCACTGTTCTTTTACTCTATTCCCCTTTGCTAAATCTTGAGATTCACATGGCTTTGGAGGAAGGAAAGGAGACACAGTAGTTACAGGATTGTGAACATGCAGAGGGAAGGATTAAAAATTGTCTGTGGTCTGTGAAGAAAACAGCACAAGTGCCAAGCTGATATATTCTCAGTTTGCTATCGTGTGTCTCACAGCAACAAACACAGCAAATTGCATAGCATTAAGGAACAACCAGGGCATGTTTTGTTGTGTGCATCTGGTGTACTAGCATCTTGTTACCATGGGGTCCATGCAGCTGCCATGTGCAGGCGATGTGCTGCTCACAGCCTGACAGGGGTGGCTTTGCATGAGGTGCTCTGCCTGTCGTGGCACTGCTTTGTGCCGGCCCAGCCACCTCTTCAGAAGGGAGAGATGGTCGAGTGAGTGTTTCCTGCTGCCTCCCTCGCACCAGCACCACAACCTGCCTGACTGTAGCAGAGCTGGTTCTCATCACTGCTCTGAAGCACAAGGAACACAAAGCAAGAGGATAGTGTAGGGAAGGAAAGGAAACTGGAAAGGAGAAAGGGGAAAGGGAAAGGGGTAAAGGAGAAAGGAGAAAGGATTAAGGAGAAAAGAGAGAGAAGAGAAGAGAAGAGAAGAGAAGAGAAGAGAAGAGAAGAGAAGAGAAGAGAAGAGAAGAAAAAGAAAAGAAAAGAAAAGAAAAGAAAAGAAAAGAAAAGAAAAGAAAAAAGAAAGATAAGATCATGGATACTGAGGAGTGAAGAGGCTTGAACCTGCATGAGACCAGTATTTCTGTTCCGCTAATTCCAAGTAAAATCAGAGGAAAAGGAGGATCTGTGAAGATAATTGAGAGAGAACAGAAAAGCATGGCTTTATTGCTTAAGGGCAACGCTAGTGAGTCTAATTCTATCTAAGGGTATGCCACAGACATTTCCTAAGATTAACCTGGAAAACTGATTGACCTTGCCTGGTGAGGTAGGGATGTCTCTTGAGTGTGTGTCCATAATACCATAATGCAAGAGTATATGTAATGGGAAGCATGAAATTGTACTGCATAGTTTGAGAAATAGTAAGTTTGTGGGTTTTTTTGTTTCATAAAAGTTTTAGAAAATCTTTTGAAAACTGTATTTGCAGATTCCTTGTTTCCTTAACTTCTCATATATACCCTTTTATAAAGTCTTGCTCTATTTTTTGTTTTGTTTTGTTTAATAAAGGTGTAGGGTGAATCAGTGAGGTGACATGTAATGGCTTCTTCAAGATCTTTCTATTTATTTTCAGCAGATGGGGGATGGGGCACTTTCTGGGATCAGTATTTCCTTTGATTTGGAGTGTTGAAACTCTGTCTTGAGAGGGATGTGCATTTTACAGCACTTGTCTGCAGGCAGTATGAGATAACTCATGCCTGGGAACAGGCTTGTGCAAGGGCCACTTTGGCCTGACCCACCGCACGTGCCTACATTGTACTGAAGGCGGTGGAATTTGAGAAGATATCTATTGTCTTCCTGAACTGGTTTTTCTGGAGGTGGGCTGAACTCCCCACACTTCAGATGAAGGTGAACAGGAGCTTTGGAAATTTAGCTATGGCAATCAGACTGAGGTAACACACAGGTGGTATCTGCATGTTTGTCCTTTCTTGATGCCCTGCTCTCACTACTGTGAGTGAAGGTGATAGCAAGTCCATTCTTGTAATAGCCAGACTTTTTAATGGCATGTGAAACCGTATGCTAAAAGAAATGTTTAGAAATGTATAAGCACATAAGAAAACTAATAGGGTGGACAAATCTTTACTGACAAAAGAGACAGTAAGAGTTTAACTCCAGGGAATTTTTCAATACAGAAGCACAATTTGAAGTATAAAACTTCAAAATAATAATCTTTTCACAAACAGTACAAATTTATGCTGCCAGTGTTCCACTGACTTATGTCCATCAGATCAGTTAAGTCTTCAGAGGGAAAATCTGAAATGGTCTGTGAGTTCTTTCTCTTGCATTATGGTATTATGGACATTAAATCTTTTTTTGAGACTATTATCCCAGAAAAACCTGATTATCACGAATATTCAAATTTCAAACTGCTTAACATGCTCCATTTGACCTGTAAACATGATATTTGTAATCCAAAGAGAAGCAGATTATTTATTCTATACAATAAGAAAGATACCTGTGCATGCTCTCTGGTTCTGTTCCTGCTTTCTGCAGAAGAATGGAAACTTCAGGTTGAGCAGAATGTACAGCAGCTCTTAAAAACTGAAGAAATCCTTGCTGTTGTTGCAAAAGTCCTGTACAGTGATCTCTGGATCTGTTTATTTTTCCATGACAAGAGCAATAGAAAGAATACGGAGCAGCCTGAGAAGCAGATAAAGTCTGTTACAACTTCCAAGTTATATTTAACCTTGCTCTTCTGAAGCACTGGTCTGCCAACTGGTTCATCAAAGTTCCCTGAAAATTACTGATATATTGCAACTTCTTATATGAAATCTGCTTCAAGACTGTCTCTCTCTAGACCTTTTACTATCCAGTAGTAGGAAGGCACATACATCAAATGCCGTGCCATTTTATAGGAATGGTGCTCTGAACCAAAATTTTCAAGGATCTTCCTTTGGTACATGCTTGCTACAAAGAGCATTGCGCTCAGTTGGTAGCTGCTAGAGATAGTTCAAAACCTGTATGTGTCAACGGCAGTGCAAATAACTGAAGACATACTGTGGTTTAGCCTGCCTGGGAAATAGTTCAGACAAATTTTTGTCCTGGATCTGTAATTCACAAGGTGAATGCAATGATTATGAGCTTAGGGAGAGGCAGGAGTAGTGGAAAAGTCTGAGCAACAAACCCAGGGCCATCAGTCTCACTGGGACAGAGTGGGTTATCTCCTTTTTTTAAGAATTTAGGTATTTGGTGTGGGGGGAGAAAAAAGATCTGTACTCTTTCAAGTGTTAATATGTAGGTAGTAATGAGTTGATTTAACACAACAACTTTTTGACACTTTGCTGTCTGTTTCACTTGGGAAACATTTCACTGAGATTCACTTTCATTTAGTACCAGGCAGGATTAGCCTTGCAAGAATACCCAGCACAGTCACAGAGATGTTTAAGCAGCTTGATCCACACGCTGGTCTTCTTACAGGTATAGCTGGTTTTAATTTTAGAATACTTTTTAAGGTCTACTTTGTGTCTGCTACACTTTGAGACCCTGTGCTGGATAGTTCAGAGCTGTGCTTCAGGCATAGTTAAAGTGGGACAGGGATGAGATCAGTATCTGTTTTCATGGGGGCTGTTCCTGGAGAAGGTGATGGGGAGCCCAGATATGTTATCAGAAGGCTGTGGGGAGGAGGAGGAGGAGGAGGAATGCTTGTAATTCAGATATGGGGGGAAAGGGACATTGTAACATTGCTACGTGGGTTATGACCTAAGTGGTTGCTGTACTTCTGCATTATAGCTTGGCATAGCTGTTATCATGATGATCTAGGCAGCTTTTTAATAGGGAGATATGAGATTCAGTGTCATGAAGAGTGAATCTATTGTGTAATAAAGGAGTTGAAACTATGTTGGAAGGTGGCAGTCCATTTGTAAGTGTAAATATTTACTGATAGACCATAATGATAGTCTCTGAATCTCTTCCCCATCTTCTGCTCTAGTATCTAGAGCTGGCTGTGATGCAAATTGAAACACAGAGATTTCACAGTATACCTCCAAACAAAGACAGTGCATATTTCTTTTCATAGTTTGGGAGCACATTTCTCATATGCATGCTTTGCTGCTTCTTAAAGGTCCTTTGGCATACACATTTTGTATCCGGCTGTATTGAGATTAAAATATTTTTGTGGAAGGAAATATAAATTATAGGGAGTTACTACTACCCGTGAAAGAGCAAAATCTTGAAAAATACAGAAGACACAGGAAATGAAATTAGGTTCACAGTACCTGGGCTTTGCTGGAAAACAAATACGGACTTAAGTGGGGACTACAAGTCAGGATACACACATGACTTCAGCATAAATCTCCAATCCTGCTGATTTGCAAAAGCCCTTTTGAAGTATTTGGTTGCAACTGTACATGAACAATAATTTGGGCAATATTTATGGAGTAATCAAGAAGACTGTAAATTTGTCAGAGAACAAACTAATGTCCATAGCCTGCCCTAAATACCTAAAAATCTAAAATCTCTTGTCATAAAGGTAGAGATTAGATTACTCAGCTGTGTCTCTGTGGAAGTTAATCCTTTTATTGCTGTTCTCTGTAAAATTTCAGACAACAAAGTAGTGTTTCAGTAACATCACATTACCATTCTGCAGGGCTGTGTGCTAACGCTTCAACAGTATTTGCAAATTGTTACTCTTTTTGAAAGCTGAAATCAGAAAGATCTCTGCTGACCATAATATCTCATTTTTGCCCAAGACACGTGGATAGTCTGCTGTTGGGCTCTGCCTGGGGCTTGTGTCTGTGATAACAGAAAATCTACTGAGAGGCAGCTAGTTCTTAGTGGTATGTAATATTATTCACTATTCAGCCTTCTATGCGCACTCATATGAATTTTTGCAGGTTTGTACTCACGGTTTTAGCAGTCTATATAATTCTATCTACCTGTGCAAACGAAAAAATTAGAATGATTCATCTCCCTTGGAGAAGTTCTTACATTAAACATCTGTTTGAGGGTTCTTTGAAAATAGTCACCTCCTCCTAATTTCAAATAGCATGAAAAATGTTTTTTCCTTAACCTTTAATTAAGCATGAATTATATATTTTCTTTAATACCAGAAATGTATTTTTTCAGCCATTCATAGAGGTTTTTGTGTTCATTAATGACCCAAAATAACTGTGCCTCTGGTTTTAGTAGACAAAGTTTGCTTTGAAGTACTGTGAAAGATTTTGTATATTCTTAGTTAAGACTCCCACATAAAGGGTATATAAATACTGATGTGGTTATACACGTGCTCAACGTCTTTTAAATAACTGAACAGTGTACCTGATAGCTTGTCATGCTTGAAAACTGTGAGCAGGGACTACAAAGTATACCCCCCTCTTTTCCTCACATTTTTTTATTGCATCATGTCACATGCCACATGTAAGCTTGTGGTCAGAAGTAGCTGTATTTGTTTCTTTTGTCTTATGGAGTGGTCACAGTCTTCCTGTGCTTCAGGTTCCATGTTTCCCATCCTGCTGTGTGTGGGAATGTAGGACTTCATGCAGGCAATACCTGTGGGAGCTGCGAGGCTGAGTGGGACTCTGCATGGGAGCTGGTTTTGCTTCTGGGGCATCTGAAGGTTGGTGCCCACATCCCTCTGGGTGAGGGAGGCACATACTCCTGACCTCTGGGTACCGTCAACCCTCCACATAGGCTGTATCTACTGTGGGAGCTGGCTGTTAGGGTAATAGGCACTGAGATGTAGGGAGTAGACACAGTTTTGTGCATTAGCCTTCTCACTGACTCTGGATTTCCTTTAATTTTTCCAAACCTGAATGTAAAGATGGTTCATGGCCTTTGCTAAAGCGATAGCAGGCTTTGTGTTAACCAGATGTGAATGCCAAGGCTGACGGTTAAATTCAGTTCGTGAGCAACATGAATATAAATATGTTTTCTTTTTGACTTCCATCCATTCTCAGGACACAAAAGATTGTGTTGTATGTTAGTCCTCCATCATCTTGTAACTCCATCCTCTTCCTCCCCACTGTCCTATAACCAGGGTTAGAGCTGTTCAGAGGACTGTTCATAAGGGGATGTGGCAGAAGGGGTTTTGCTGACTGAATTGCTGCAGGGCTGAGCAGGACATAAGCTCAATAGGAGTGGAGCTCCATAGCATCAGTGCCTTCAGCTGATAACATCTTATCAAACCTCATGTAGTCTCCTTTTCAGGAACCGGCATCAATCTTTCCTTAGCACCTCAGCTGATCTGGATTTGATTCTCTCAGTGAAGATGGCTGAGCTTTGAGTAATCACCTCTTTCTCTTTTCCATTACAGAGTTCCAACATGGGAGGCAAACTGAGCAAGAAGAAGAAGGGATACAGTGTCAATGATGAAAAAGCTAAAGACAAAGACAAGAAGGCTGAAGGAGCAGCAACTGAAGAAGAGGAGACTCCAAAGGAGGCTGAGGATGCCCAGAAAACCACAGAGACCACAGAAGTAAAGGAGAACAACAAGGAGGAGAAGGGTGAAAAGGATACTCAGGTCGCTGCCAATAAGACAGAAGAAAAAGAAGGGGAGAAGGAGAAAACAGTGACCCAGGAAGAAACCCAGAAACCAGAACCTGAGAAGTCAGAGTCTGTTGTTGATGCGAAAGTAGAGTCGCAGAAGAACACCGAACAGGCACCCAAGCAAGAGGAGCCAACTGCTGCCTCTGCTCCTGCTGCCAGTAGTGAAGCATCCAAAACTTCTGAGCCTAGCAACGATGCAAAAGCTTCCCAGCCCTCAGAAGCCACAGCTCCCAGTAAAGCAGATGACAAGAGCAAAGAGGAAGGGGAAGCCAAAAAGACTGAGGCTCCCGCAACGCCTGCAGCCCAAGAAACTAAAAGTGAAGTGGCCCCAGCTTCAGACTCAAAACCTAGCAGCAACGAGGCTGCGCCTTCTTCCAAGGAGCCCGTGGCAACAGCAGCACCTAGTTCGACTGCTAAGGCCTCAGACCCTGCAGCCCCACCAGAGGAAGCGAAACCTTCTGAAGTTCCAGCGACTAATTCGGATCAAACCATAGCAGTGCAAGATTAAATTGGACAGCCTGTTGAAACAACCACTTAAAACAACCTGTGTCTTTTTTTTATTTTTTCAGCTATACTAACTCGTTTCAGATCTGAAATAACAAATATGTATTGCCCAGAAAAGAAGGAGAAAAAAAAAGATAAAATGAAAAGGATGTCCCATCAAGTTGGGAGGGAGGGAGGGGGAGAATCCAAATAGTATTTTTGTGGGGAAATATCTAATATACTTTCTGCTAACTTAACACAAGTCCTGGATTAAAAAAAAAGTAAAATAAATGGATGTCTGAAAGTACAGCACATCTTTTGTATCTGAACTGCTGTAAATGCACTCCACCAGTGTATCAAAATCTTCTTTTTGTTCTGTAATGGGGTTTGGGAGTGATGCGTTGGATTCTGCCCACTAGGTTTGTGCCAAGGCAATCAGATCTTTATGAAAGCAGTATTTTCTGTGTTTGTTTTTTTTTTTTTAATTATTTACAGCCTTTCTTATTTTGATATTTTTTTTATGCAGTGGATGAATGCCAACTTTCAGACAAAACCCACCTAGCTGTCCACATATTTCTCAATGCCAATCCTCCAATTCTTCCTCTCCAAATATTTTTTGGGAGTAAAAAGCATTCTCATCCTACTTAGCCTACCTAGATTTCTCATGACGAGTTAATGCATGTCCGTGGTTGGGTGCACCTGTAGTTCTGTTTATTGGTCAGTGGAAATGAAAAAGTCTGCGTTCATTGCAGTTCCAGTTTCTCTTCCATTCTGTGTCACAGACACCAACACACACTCATTGGAAAACAAATGAAAAAACAAAATGTACAATGGATGCATTGAAATTATATGTAATTGTATAAATGGTGCAACAGTAATAAAAGTTAAATAATTTAAAAAATATATAAGTGTAAAGACTGATTAAATCTTCACTTTTACCCCTTGAGAACTAGGCAAAGGAGGTTCTTACACTTATTATGTCTAGGGCTGTTTACTTTCCTATAAATAGTAACACTCCAATAGCCACAAGTGTTCCCAGGTGAGGTTTGAAGAAGTGGCCAAGGAACAGCACATCTCATGTGTGTTTTATCCCAGGTAAAGTAGAAATGGCTTTTGCCTGCCTTAACATGTGAAAAAAAATGCTCTCTCGCTATTTTGAAGAGCCAGAGGCATGATGACTGGGTTTTAAGTGGGACTAAGACAGTGGATTTGATAAACTGATCTTTAAAAATGAGGCAATTAAATTTAATCCTAGTCCTATTAAAATATTGTTAGTGCTGATGGACTTTGTTCTTTTTCCCATTGCTATTGTGTAGGAGATGAACCGCAGCTGCCACAAAAGGCCAGTTATGTGCATTTCAAATATGAATAACCTTGTGTAGTTGAGCAGAGTTTAGCCCAACATAAACAACATTTTTCACTACTTTGGCCTATTTGGCCCATTTTTATTCAACAGAACTGCTGAATAACTGCAGTTTCTGCTGAACAGTGCCCTTGCTGGATACGGACAATGATTTCAAGTGCAGAGCCCAGGATTCACAGGACTGATTAAAGCAGCATAGTTGGCCTGCCCATTAACAAACTCTTAGACAGAGCAGAAGTTATGAAAGAAGTGGGCAGTGGTGAATAGAAACACAGCTGGTACACATACCAAAGGGATAAGCAGGCTTGTATTTAGTAAATAATGAAAATAGTGTTTTAAAATGATATAAATTATTGCACATACTTTCTCTCCATGCAGCAAGGGTGATTCACTCTACAGACTTCCATAATACTAATCCTAAAATTTTTCAGAAATACAAGCTTCCTATACCATGCTGGCGATGCTGGTGTGCAGTTGTGTACCTGGGAAAAGCTTACTGGAACAGGCAGGAGTAGTTCTGTGTGGTTTAGATCAGGTCATTAACTTACATGAGTCTTGCACTGCCATCAAGCTTTTGCATCCTTAATGTGAAGGAGTCAATTTCATGCATAACACATTAAAATAAAGTGGATTGTTTTGCACAGAGAAAAGTTAGCTAAATACCTGGCTTAAAAAGACAGCAGAGTTTTTTAGATTTTGTAGCTGAAGTACTGCAAGGGACTAGACAGACAACACATCTGGAATAATCTACCAAGCTTTTTGTATATATAGGTGTCACAATCTACAGCATCTTTGTGCAGCCAAGTTTTTGTCTTTCCTGCAATTCTCTAATAGTCCTCTGCCACCATTGCCCAGTGTAGATGTGTTCTGGAAAGGGAGAACATCTGTCCGCAACTTTCACATAA
Source organism: Neopelma chrysocephalum (assembly GCF_003984885.1). Classification (NCBI taxonomy): domain Eukaryota; kingdom Metazoa; phylum Chordata; class Aves; order Passeriformes; family Pipridae; genus Neopelma; species Neopelma chrysocephalum. Next base: position 21,506,361 of record NW_020897690.1, read on the forward strand.
ATTTGCATGAGATGAGTCCAGGATAGAGAGGAGGAGTGCAGGCATCCTATGGTACTTCATGGTGATGTAGCACTGAAACAATCTGAAGCTGATGGGACTAAATCTATGTTCTGCCTTTGGGCTGGAAGTGGCTGACAACGGAAAATAGGTATGTAACTTGTTTACTGGGCTGGTGTGGGAATGTGCTTACTAACAATATCACACCCATTCACTTTCAACATAATGTTCAAAGTAGCACTTAATCTCAATTACTAAATAGTTTGACAATCAACGCGTCCTTTTTCCCCCCTGAGCTTTCTTCAGTTGGCCTATTTAAAGTTGTTGAGATCTTGAATGCAGTCTTACTTTAATTCTTTTAGGTAATTAAAAATACCCCTGTGCTCTACAGTTGTATCCAAACACAGCAGCCTTTGCAGCTGTTGACAGCAAACTCTCAATGCACGTGCTGAGGGTCTCACAACCTGCTTGCTGATGGTAGTTTCACCTCAAGAGTATCAAAGGTGTGAAGCAGTGTTATGCCCCACATAGCTGGAAATCAATAGCATATGGGCAAAGAAATACATGCTTGTGTGTGGGAAACTGAGAGGCAACGCAGCAAAGATCATGCACTTAAGTGTTCAGTATTCTCAAAAAATAAAAAAGGAAAGTTGCCATATAATGTTTTAAATAGTTTTATTAATAAAGGGGGCTGCAAAATTAGCCTTCTCATAGTTGCTAAAATACTTAGTGTGTAACTGGTAGGCATTCCAAGGCATTCTGGCTGAGGCCATTGCTCCACAGTGCTGCTATTCTATACCTACACATGCAAGGAAAGAAATCATCTCTGTTCAAAGAGCTTACGAACTAAGTGTACATGGTTAATAGAAATGTGATGCGTGTTGCTTGCCTGAAGTGCCATGAGGAGATGTGAGAACCTTAAGGCCTGCTTTTTTTCAGTCCAGTATTTCATCTCCAAGATCCTCTTTTTTTCTGAGTTATAATCACTCTTTAATACTAGTAAAAGTATGCTGAGGGTACAGAGCTAATAGGCATGTTAATACTTTGAGTGCAAGCACATTGCAGATACCTCAAAGGACCCAACCTCTTCATGAAAGTGTGCCAAAGGAATAGAGAAATTCAACCCTGGGAAAAAACCTTTGCTATTGTTTAGAGCCCCTACAGAGAGATGTTTGCAAGGTATCCCTTGTTTTGCCTTGGAGACTGTCAAGAATCCATTTCTCTCCCTTTGGCAATAGGAAGGTCAGCGCCACTGGCTTTGCTCATATTTTACTTGCACTTGCACAGGAAAGAGAAACACAGATTCTGTTAAATGTACAGCAACTTCACCTTTCCTCTTTTTTTATTCTTTTTTTTTTTAATTTACTGTACTTGAAATGTACGTCCTACTATTTCTAGAATGACTTTTGGAGATTGGAAAAAACCTAAAGTTATGTTAAATTATTTATAATGAAATGGCTTCCTAGGAGCAATGCCTACAAATTGCTCTACAATTGGTTTCTGTATGGTTACTTCTGTGTCTGTACGAGACAGACACTTCCATGAAGAAACAGTACAATAAAACTTTATAGGATGTGTCAGTATCTTATGTAACAGTGCTTCTAGATGTGTGTCTGTGTAGCTGTCAGTATCTAAACAGTCAGTGACTTCTGAATTTCTGCTGGTGCTTTCTTTGTCCCAGCACTGAACTAGGAGGTCCACCCAGTCTCTGTCTCACCTAATCATTGTCTTTTCCAGATCAGCATGAACTCCAACTTGGTGCAAGTGTAATGAGTCAGTGGATGAATCAAGTCCTTAGTCTTCCTTCAGGAGCTTCTTATCACTATATTGCATTTCTGTTAATTTATCCTTATTTAACGAAACAGGGGAGTGTCTCAAAGAAATGCCTCAGATTTATTGCCAGTGCTGCAAAAAGCATTTTCTCACAATACATTTCTTCAGTACATGTACTGCTATGCTTTCATTGCTGTCTCCTTGCACAGAATTCATAGCCATTGAGGCTCCTCTTCAAGATTTTTAAGATGACAATCACTTAGTTTGCTGTTTTTATTCAGGGCTACATATTTTTTTCTGCACCAAACTCTCGGCATTTATCTTGACTCTTGGTTGACTTCCCACCTTTCATTTATTCATTTACATATATAATTGTTTACATCCTGTTTTAAATTTAACCTCCCCACCATAATTTATGCAACATGAATGTATACAAGCTGTTAAGCAGTCAGATTTAGAAACCGTGGTGCTCCAGTCAGGGGAAAAACACAGCACAAGGAAAAGTAATATACCTGTGTTTTCCTTTATCACTGTGAAAAAAGGTCTTCTTCGGGACAGGCAGAGCATTGCTAGCTGCATTTATCATGATGGGGTCAAAATCTAGCTAGGGAGCCAGGTAAGCAGAAGGAGGTTTTTTTTCTTTTGTCAGGGAAGAGAGAAAAGGGGTGGATATTTCAAAATATGACCACAGGAGTTGGGACACAGAACATATGACACAATCAATTTATTTCCTGGAGACAGCACAACTACATACTAACCAGCCACCACAAGACTACCAAGTCTTTCCAGCTTGTCAGGATACTTGTCTCTCTTTTAGTGTATTTGCTTGTTTAGGCGATAAATATTAATTCCAGCTCTTACTGTCATGGCTGTTTAAATGTATTGCCTCCATCTTTAGCTTGTCTGCCCTCCACAATGGAAAACTGACATCTCTGAGAGCCTTCAATTGCATCAGAAGGCTGACTGAGCTTCTTGATGTCTTAGCTTGATCAAGATGATTTTTTTCTTTAGATTGTTCAGCCAAGTGAGATGCAGATTTGACTGAGTTCAACTTTGTTTCACTTATTAAGCAAAAATTCAAAGGCTTTACATGATGTTCCTGCTGAGGATAGAGCAAAATCTTCCTACAAGCCTGATTAGTCTGTTATTTGGAACGTCATCAGGTTGCTGCAAAATGCATAGCTTGTTAAACATCACTGCTGGTTCAGCTGGCCAGTAATTTTAGATTAACACTTGGTAAAGTTTGGCATTTAGTCTCTCTTGAGAATTAAACTAATTGTACTGGGCTCTATACAAGGACAGAAATGGAGCCGTTCATGTTAGGAGATGGAAATGAATTAAATTTTTTAACTCCTTTTGGTTCCATCCTGTTCAGAAAATCAGAGTGCAACAAGAGTCTGCCCCTAGTTGGTCTTCGCACTTTAGGAATGGGGCAAGATTGTAAATTATCCTAGCCAAAAAATGGTCTTTAAAACTTAACAGTTAATACTTTAAACCTTAAACCTGAATAGTAGGTGTTTTAATCACAGGCTATACAGATCCCTGAGAGCCTGGACTACTAGAGATATTCAGTGTGACAGGAAGCCAGCTGCTGGTCTTTTGTCCTATCTATTCCAGGGGGTCTCATTTTTAGCACCCATTTCCCCCATTCCTGTTTTATTTGCTTTCTACCAGTTTCAGATTTATCATGTGTTAATGACAATAGTCTACTGTAATGGCAGACCATACTGATGCTCCACTAAACACATTTTTCTGGCTTTGAATTTTTTTTTTTTTTTTTAGAGTTCTGGCATTACTTGCAGGATTCTGGACTGGATTAGCAAAAACATGTATGTTTACCAAGTAGAATATGAATTGATCTAGTATAAAGGGGAAGCCAAAAAAATAATTGTATTATTGAAATTGGTGCATGCCTGAAAGAGTAAACCCTTTATTCTGCAACAGTCCAGGATTCTGCAATGGCTTACTGTAAGCTATAAGACCCTATGGAGATTTCAAAAGATATCACATGTCACTATGCTGAATACATTGTTTAAGCTCTGCTGCTCTGTCCAATTATCTGAACTTTGTCAGCTGCACTTCATTTTTTATTTTTAAATAAAAGACAGCATTCCCAAGCTAGCATTTTTGTTTCAAAAGGCAAACAACAGTAGCTCATAGTGAGTACATTGCAAAGGAAAATTTCAATCCCATTAAACCAAGAATAACCTTTCCCAGTAAAAGAAGTTCTAAGACTACCTAGGAATCTTTTCCAGGATTTTATTTAGAATAAATTTTAAATAATTTTCTGATAGCTAGTTTTTCAAGGACATATTCATAAAATCATACTTTTATAGTATAAATGTTGATGTATGCTAAATGGACAATCTAATGGGGTCTGGTCACACATTGCAGGCCAAGTAAAGAAAACCTGGAACATGGGAGGCCAGATCATCAGCTAGCAAAATTATTGATTCCGGTCCACTGCACTGTATGAAAATCATTACATTTGCAGTTATTCCATGTAGATCTAAACACTACAATATTAGCAGTAGAATGTCACATTATATTAGGCAGCATTGAATGGCTGGATATGAGTGAATTAAGCTGTTAACCTTTGTGATAACCTAATAACAGACAGATTTGGATTTGAATCGAAGCAGTGTATGAATACTAATTAGGCAAGTAATGCAAGTTCTGAAATAGCACATTTAAAGGATTTATTCAAGACTTTAGGTAGTCATTTTTTTATGAATGATTCACAGTGGGAGACATGGGGGACATCATAAGGATTAGCATATTTCTACATATGCAAGTGAAAATTAAACGGATAATAAAAATTAATGCTAACAGGGAGGAGTGGTAGCTCTCTAATAGCTGTTAAATTTGAACTGATGCATCATGCTGCATTTAAATATCTTGGGCCTGAATTTTGCCTTTCCCCACGTTTTGGTGTTCTATTCTAGCTTAACTCTATCATACACATGTTGAACCAGATTTTTCACTGGATTGCCACTATTTTTCTAGCTATACTTTATCTAATTTCATATCAATGTCTCACTTGTAATCTGCCAAGACCAACATGGCTACATTAGTGGAGATTTGAATAGATGATGACACAAACTATCAGATGGACCTTTAACATCATTACTGAGCTGTGTGCTACTGTGTTCCATCTGACCATGTTACCTCTGGCTTTGATGTGTTCATACCAATGGCAGTGACTGCGAAAAGCTGTCAGAGGGTTTTAATGTGTGTTGGGTGCCCCACATCGCATTGCTTCCCTCTCTTCCGCATGCTAAAAAAGTAAACGGGGCTGATATATTCTAGCATGCTGAGCTGGAGGGTGCTTCTTTCAGCTGAAAGGTTGAAAACTCAAAAAAAGCTATACAGTTCCTTGGTCAAGATAAGCATAGAATGGAAGAGTTTGACAGCATGATAGCTGACATCAAATAAAAGTGATATTTAACTTCATGGTAGATTAAGATGACAAAGACACAGGCTGTGTCCCAAGAGGAGCAGCACCTTACAAACGGGATCACATACAGTATTGTAGAGGAGGAAGCTGAGTACAAAAAAATGCAGCTACCGCAAGAACAAGTATTGCTTTTAGGCAAAAGCAAAACTGGTAAGGATTGGAAGAACATGTAGTTTGGCAGAAAGGCTTGTCCACTGCAGCAATAGTTTTTAGAGAAGAGACAATATTTAAAACCTATTTAAAGAGAGTTTTTTGTGTGATGCTTACATTTCTGAAACTGATTTTAGATTATAAATGCAAGAAAATACCATTTGGTGTCCTCTATGAAATTTTGTGGCATTATAAGCAAACTTTTCTACAGCAGAATGTAGGAATATAAAAAGAAATGAACTGTGATGTTGATGAATTTCAAGGTCCTAGCTAGCACCCTGAATATATTCAGTGTTTCTAATAAAGATGAGAGTACGGGATGGAAGCTGTGGCAACAGTTTCACATGGTGATTAGAGCTCATTTTCAGTGAATGAAAAGTCCTGTTTTAGTGATGGTGTCATGAGGTACTGTCAGATGCAATGATACTATCAAGTAGATTAAATTGCAGTCAGTTCTAGTGATAATGCTTCACCATAGATATGGATTTTTGAAGGGAGCAACTTTTATGTGAATGGCTGTTTCCATTGTGTTTAGACCTTACTGTCTAGCTTTCAGATCCCAGAATTATTTTGACAACACTGAAAGTTAGAATCAATCTGCCTGTTTCAAGTCAGTGGAAGGATATGTGTAGGTAGAGGGGATAACTAAAAAGACATTACAAGGTCAGAGAATCATTTGGGAAGGAGTTACCCACAGGGGATGTCAGCAGAAGATTGCAGCCAGTGTGCAAGGCAAGGATAATGGTTTTCAGAGCACTGCTTTAAATGGATATGGAGGCAAGACATAAGCTGGAAGTCTAGTCTAAGCATGGGTTGCAGGCTAGACACTCTATGCAAAAAAGAAAGCAGAGGCATTTTTCCTGCATGTGAAGGCAGAGTCACACACTGCTATTAATTTTCCTTTGACTCTAGCTCTCCCACGTTGATATTTACTTCCTCCTGCAGGCTAAATTTTCCCTCAAGGATCTCTTTCTTGTCCCCAGTACATGCTTTAGTTAACGGGTAAGATTTTTCTAAAGTGGCCAAAGTACCCATTTAAAAGAAACATGATATATATCACATGCCTTCCAGACAGCTCTTGTGCTTCTGGAAAGGCGTCTCCTTCAAAGCATCTTGTACAAAACAAAGACATAGCAGCTCACCTCATATCTGAAACTACCACATGCTTTACCCTGTTACCACATAGATTTTCTCCATTGTTTTATCACTATGCAGACACAGGTAGGTGTGTAGTGTTTCAGTATTTTTCTGAACCAGTGATGGTTGTGTTAACCCAGAGAGACCATTTTATGAGCAACTTCTCTGGCAGTCTTGTGTGCTGCCAGGCTTGGACCGACCATGAGGGTGAGAAGGGCTGCCCACCTTTAGGTCATCAGGGCTCCCTGCAGTGGCCTGCAGGTGGCCTGCCTCTTTCTGCCCTCCAGCTGTTCCTCCTTCCACCTGGGAAATACCTGCACCAGTCTCCTGCTGAAGACACTTGGCTAGGAGGATGGTAAATTATCCTGGCAGACCATGGAACTGCTTTGAGGGAGCTTAAGGATGGCAAGAACTCTTTGAACTAGACTGTATCTGCTTTCATGGAACAATAATTCACTCTATATTGCCTTCAGCAGACTAAGGGCAGTACAAGGTACTCTTAAATGGATTTTTGAAGTGTTGTCTAAGTGCACAAAATGAAATATTTCTCAACTTTACTTCATTCTTTTCTCCCACTATTTTACATTATTTCATTCCAGGCATTCTTTCATCCACTAGGCCATCAATAGGCAAATCTGCTTACTTTTTTTTTTTTGTGTACATCAATCATTCCACAAATGAGAAATGACCATGTGTGTTGGTCACAGCTTCCCTTGCATTTCTTCAGTTCACGTCTCAGCCTGCTATTGGCAAGGACCATATTGTTATTTCAACTGGGCGAAATCATCAATTGTTATAAATTGCCTTGGGGATATGAATACCTCCAGCAGTGGTTAGAATTTTCTAATCCTTGTGTGCTTTATTTAAAAGTGCAATTCACAATGGATCTCTGATGAAAAGTGCCAGTAACCCTGCAAACTCTTAGAGTGCTGCCTGTGCAGAACTGGGCGAGGCTTTCTTTTAAGAAGTACTTCTGCTGATTTGGCAGAATTGGACTAGCAAATTGTAGTGATGAACTGGATAAAAATGACCTGGAAAATCCCTGCCTCATGTACAGTGCTGACATTGCTGTCGTGGCTGTTCTGTTCTTTTTTCCTTTGTGTGGCCTGTGCATAGATATACTAGTACTGAGTTAATTCAGAGCTGGGATAGGCATAGGGGAAACCACAAAATTTTAAATTCCCTCTTTTTATCCTGAAAAGAAAATTATTTTCTAAGCCTTTCATTTTTGTTGTGGGAAGGAAGCAGCAAGATTAGAAACTGAAGCTAGGTCAGACTTTCTTGAGTCCTCGTGCATCTCCACATAGCCACGTTTGGGCACTAGAAGCTGCTCAGAAATGACTCAGCCATATGCGTCAGAGTAATTAGGTCCACTTGAAACCCAGGAACCAACAATTTTGAGGATTCTTTCAAACTCTTTCCAGTCAAAAACTCCATGGGTTCTTCTCCCTCTGTACTCTGTCTTGACTTCTGGCATCTATCATGTAAGCCTCAGAGCAAAATATCTGCAGAAACTGCTGGGGTTTACATCAAAAGTCTTGGAAGCCAACATAGTTTCCAGGCATGCCCTACCCCTCCCATCTTAGTTTGTAAAAATTCTTCTAAATTTCAGTGAACTTATGGTCCAATCTACATATTCAGCTTCCTGTGATTTTAGTCATGAAAACTATGCTATTAAAATAATCATTAAAGCTATAAAAATGAAGGTAAAAATGAAAATGAAAATTTTTTCAACTGGAGCACCTGCGTGTAGGCAAGATGCTTGAACATGTTTTCCGTACGAAAAACTGGAACTGCTGAATAAACAGCCATGCCCTTTCACAAAGTCTGGACTGTTTATTCGTGGGTGGTTCCCAAAGATTCCTCTCACCTGCTATTTGAAAGCAGTGGATGGCTTACGCTGTTACCATGTAGATTTTCTCCATTGTTTTATCACTATGCAGATACAGGAAGGCGTGAAGAGTTTTAGTACTTGCCTGTCTCTATTTATAATACTCCCACAAAGTCCCTAATCTTTATTGAACAGCTTTATCTTTTGCAAATAAGAAACATGAGTTACTTACAGAATGTACAATCGGAATCGTCATAAGAAGTTACTGAATAACTAAGGGAGAGCTATGTTCCATGAGCCATTGTATCAAACCTAAACACAGAAATGAAAAGAAGAGAGCTCCTTTTTCTCTTCCTGATGTGGTTAACAAAGATCTAAGAGACATGAAATAGCAATGTGGTTTAATTCCACCCCCCACCCCCCCGGAATTGAATTACAATATTTCTAGTTCTCATAATTTTCTTTTAGGGAAATATTCCAAACTTCTCCTATGTATCAAGTATTGGGCATTACAATGATTGTAACTGCTCCTAATACTCATTATCTGCACAAACTGTGCAGAACTGATGCTATTTTAACTGTAGAATATGTACTTTGGCAACTTCCACTCATGAACTGCAAGGTATGTTTGATAAGCTGATTTCACTATGGGAGACAAATAGCAGGGTATATATTCCCATTACATATAGCTGTTGCAGTGGGTCCGGTCATTTCGTACAGTGAAGTAAAGCCACATGGGAAGAGATACCATTCCTGCTATGGCTGATAACCTGGACAGTCACAGATATCACTACTCTGTCATGACTTTATGTTTAGTGAGATATTTTTCCACCGTGGGACAAAGACAAAATAATTTTTCAAAACTTAGTACCTTCAATTTGATTAGTTTTAAAGCAATTGCCTAAGAGTATAATCAGAACAGCTCCCAAGAGATGGTGGAGGCTTGAGGCACGGAGCGGAAAGATAGGAAGAGAAAATATTTTTGTATTTATTGATTTCTTATTCCACAGTACTTGGCCATTTCTTTACTAATATATATTACTTTTAGGAGATCATAAGATTCTAGAGCCTGAAGCTTTCCGTAGATGTTCTTAAATGCATGGCCTACTCTTAATGAGGGGAAAAATAACATAGAAGGTTAAAAAAATGGCCTCAGTATAAAACAAAGCTTCAAATCAGTCCAGAGCAGTTGCACCTAGTTTGATCTTCAAGTACCTAGGCAGTAATGCAGCAGGTAAAGAAGTAGAGGGCATTACAGAATGGCAGCCTAACTCACTTCAGTTTTGGAAAGCCAAACCAAAAGCAACACAGGCTTGTCCTGAACAAGATATCCATGCTATTCATTATTAACTGCTGTTTGGAAATCAGGCATGCACTAGTTATCCATGTAGCCCACTCTTCCTTCCACGTCCAGTGTCTGTGAGAGTCCAGGGGAGTTCATGACTTTCAGCCAAGCATGCTAGTCTGGCCAGACAGTATGGTCTGAGGATGAAAGAAGGTGATGTGGCTGCTCTGGTATAATCATTAGTATAGCTGTGATAAAATAGGGGGAGAAATAATGCTGGTGAGATGCAAAGCTTAAAAGCTTATGTTTTCACATATTTGTAATGATACCAACTCTATTAAATTATCTAAAATTATAGAGATTAATTAACCTCTGTGTACAATGCTGCTCCAACTAGATATTTTGGTAAGCTGCCTTTATGTAGATATCTGTACAACATAAGCTAATGCTCCACTAAGAAAGAAAATGTTTTGGATTATCCTGGGACAATGAAGAGGCATCATCTGAATTACAGTAGTATAAATTACTGTCTATTACTTTAACTAATCTGTGGGAGGGGTAGGTTGCCAGAGAAGTACCAGGGAAACAGTCAGTGAGAGGATTTAAAAACACTAGCTAAACTTAAGAAGGGTGGAGGCTTCCTCTGCTTTCTCCTATTCATTTTCTCTCTATACTTGTAGACTCAGCAGTTTTTGGCACTTCTCCCTTTGTAATATTTCTGTGATCCTCTGCAGGTGGACACTGCTGACATATTGTAAGTATAGAGTCTCTGTTGTGATCTTTCACTTTACTCTGTAGCTGTCCTGACCATTGATTCTCTTAAAAAATCTATCAAGTATACTATAAAAAAAAAATCTACATTTTACCTCTTAATTACCAGCATGCCCTTTTCCCCATTTCTGCAGGGTCTACAAGAGTGATCTGACAGAGTGATATCTCTGGGTTTTTATTTATTTGCTTTTAAGACTTTCTCATTTCTCTCTCTCTTTTTTTTTTTTTTTTAACTACTTCAAAATCTTGAAGACAAAAAGACTGACAAAAAGAACATGACCACTTTGCGGAACAAAGATCTCAATTAATCTATCATTTTTGTCATGGAGTAAAAGTAGTCAGTGAACCTACATGCTCCAATAACCTCTCTGCTTTATCTGTGTTTATCCTAGCAAGCACTGCTTCACATGGTAAAAAAAAAAAAAAAAAAAAAGAATTCCAAATTCCTTTTCTGAATGAAAGTGAGGGAAGTTTTGCTTTGGCTACTTACCCCTGAAGAACAAGGTCCTTGCAGAACAAGGTCTCTGCAAAATAAGGATCAGGTTGTGCACAACACTGCAAGAATTAATTACATCACCACTGATTTAATGGTGGGAGGGAACAAGTTCAAAGTAGTATCAACAGGTGATTTTTCAAATTAAAACTTTCTTGGATTTTCTCTTCAACTTGGAAGAGCCACTGCTGTGAATAAACAGCCAGGCAGAGAGATGGAGGAGGAAAAAATGTTTGAAGGAGATGACTGACAATGATTTTCATTTTTCTCTTTACAGGACAAACACACTTCGAGTTCTTTTTATGGTGAAAGGCCAACCTAAAGCCAGTACAGTGACTATGCAGGCACATAATACCCTTGAGACTTAAATACCCTTGAAGAAAGTTCAATCCCTTCATCTTTGACGTACAGCTCACTGTGCAAATAGAGACTTTCCTTTTTGTCACTATCTTTTTCTTTCCCCCTCCTTTTTCTATTTTCTTTGAATAAACAAACAAAAACCCACAAAACACAATCATTCACATCTGCATTTGTAAAGACGTAAGAAAGACTTCTCATACAAATAACTGATAAATATTTGAGTCCTTCCCTTGTGAGGGTGATTGAATAGCAACAGGATGCACTCCAGTGAGTCAACATATTTCAGAGGAAGCAGTGTTTGGATGCCAGCTTCTGTACCAAGCCAGGACTGCCCTAGTAGCTAATACTGGCTGCCATAGGTATGTGTCCTGCAAGAGTAATGTCCTTGTCCCCAGGGAGTTGAGATTTTGGTGAAGCCTTGGGAACAGCAAGGCTAAAGCAGTTGTGGACAGTGGCTTTAGTGGTGCCTTTCTTCTTCCTGAATGGCTTCTGGAGATGGGGGTTACAGGTCCCTTAGTCCTTATGGCCAATCCCTGCTTGGATCTGAAAGACATGCCATGCCATGTACTCTTATGGCCTAGTAACTGTGAAATCACAGAATCACAGAATATGCCAAGTTGGAAGGGATCCACAAGGATCATCGAGTCCAACTCCTAGCCCAGCACCCATTCGCAAGAGTCACATCATGTGCCAGAAAGTATCATCCAAACACTTCTGCAACTCTGTCAGGCTTGGTGCTGTGGTCACTTTCCTGTGGAGCCTGTTCCAGCATTCAATAACCCACTGGGTGAAGAACCCCTTTCTAATATCCAGCCTAAACCTCCCCTGACACAACTTCATGCCATTTCCTTGGGTCCTGTCGCTGGTCACCACAGAGAAGAGGTCAGTGTCTGTCTCTCCCCTTCCCCTCACAAGGAAGTTGCAGACTGCAATGAGGTCTCCCCTCAGTCTCCTCTTCTCCAGGCTGAACAGGCCAAGTGACCCCAGCCATCCCAAGTGATAAATTTAAGTTGTGGTTAAATTTTGTCCAGATCCCTCCAGCATGTATATCCTAGGACTCAAACTGTTTGAGAAGCTCAGTTTTCTTCCAACACCTTCTTGAGGGTGAACTCTCCATCTCCACCATCTAAACATGAAGCACCCTCCCAACAGCTTCCAGGAGAAGACAGCAAGAAAGTAAAGAGGCTCTTTGAAAATTCAGGGACCACAAAAAAGGAATTGAATGTGTTATCTTAATAAAGCAGAGGCTTTTTTTTATTCAATTCCTGTTATTCAATTTCATATTCGATGGACTGATTCTTCAGCTGCATTGGATCAGTATAGCTCATTAGACTTCAGAGCTTCACTGGTTTTAACACTTAAGATTTCAGCCTCAATTTTTATATTTAATGAAGCTGCCACAAAACTACTACAGTTCCCAGAAACCAGAACTCTCCTCTGCCGAATTTAGCTTAGCTTGTCACATTGTATACAAAGTAAATTTATTTAACTGCAAGACTATTTTAGAAGGAATTTGTTAGTGTTTCTAAGTTGCTTCAAACAGAGAAGCCAAGGTGAAAGTGCCATGTGTACTTGTACCTACTAATTAACAGAATGGTCATAGTATAAATCTCTAAGTCACACTGTGATTAACGTGATATCCTATTTAAGACGAATGTCTGATGCATTGTTCACTTGGAAGATTTATTTGTGCCAGTTGAGTTCTGTGTTCTGGTACTGGTTGTATACATAATGAAGAACTATTTTTAATAAAGGAGGATGTTGAAAAGTGAATTTCCATCTTTGCTAGTAAAAGCAAACAGAGAGGACAGAGAAGTGAGTATAGAAAGCTAAATATCTGAAGTACTCTAGAAGGTATCGACAGAAAAAAGGCAATTTTGTCTACAGAAAATTGAACATTTAGAAATTTGGTTTGAATCTGAAAATGTTTCTCTTTTAAAATTTCCAACAGAATATAAAATTATTAAAGTTGTAATTCTGAAAAAGAAAAATATTTTGTAAAGTGTTTAAACTATTAGAAAGCTGTGATTATGTACAATGTGTTTGCATTCTGTGTTTATTCATATGTATAGTATTTGTAATGAATATCCTGAATATTTATATAAAAATGCTAATGTAACCTCAAAATTATAAGGCTGCAATGGCATTTATCAGACCTAAAATTTTATATTAGACCTGAAACTATTTACTTTTATGTTTCTTGTAGGAGGAAATGAATGGTTTTGAAATGCTTAGTTTTGACCAGAGTGCGTTTAAAAAAGCAGTGAAAAACTCTTTGGGCCTTTCAGGGAGGCCTTAAAATTTTTATATTTTTTTGTTGAAAAGAGGCAGTGTAAAAAAACTAAAGAACACATGTCAGAGCAGGAACTGGAGTCTGGCAGGAGAAGAGCTGAACTTCACACACACAATACCTCCCAGGAATCGGCTGGGAGCCCACTGAAGTCAATGGGAATTTTTGACTGGCTGCAACGTGCATTGGATTAGATCCAAAAGGGCTCTGTTCAGCAAAATACTTAGATGGATTTTACTTCAGGCGTGAGCTTAATGAGACTTTAGCAAGTACTTAAAAGTCATGCACACTTGCAACATTTTTTGAATGCATACTTGAATTTTTTGAATTTAAGATCTCTACCATATGAATTGCTGCAATGTAATAAGACAAATCTTGAAGTAGTAGCCTACAGTTGTCTAAATACACAGAGAAAAGAAACTTCAAGAGGAGATGCTGGGCTACACTTCTCAAAGGAACCACAAAAAAGTCAACTATTTCAGAATGAGAAGTGAGAAAAAGCAGACGTTATAACCATGGGATTTTCCAAGTTTTAAATATGAGGCCAAATTTGCCCTGTGGTAGGACTGAAGGATCAAAGACAAGGTATAAATTGGCATATCAATCATTCAGATTAAAGGTTTGATGCATAGTGTCTCTGCCCAAGATGTAGAGAAAAATGTGAAACAGCATTTAATAAAAATCTTGGTTTCTGGATTGTAGTCACTTCCATGCCAAAGCCCACTTCACCTACAGTAGATCTATTTGCAAGTGAGAAATAGATTATTGTTGTATTTTAAGAATAGGATTAGGAGAACTGCTTAAATACCTGTAGAAATTAAAATGAAACTTAAAATGCAGCCCTGCAAATTTCAACAGCTAGAAACTATTGAAATAAGATTTAAATGTTCAAAGAGAACATTTCATTTCTGACACTAAAGAAAATATATTCTTGGGGTCTGCAGAGACAAAAGTAGGTATGAAGTTGGTAATAAATGGAATAGAATCTAAATCCCAAATCTGGATGTAGACAAGCTTCAGAATTCAAACCTCATTGTGTAGGCTGAAATCTGAAGTCTGAAGACACAGCATTTGAGTAAGTTTGGATTTGAATGTAGCTCTGGAAGTGATACTTGGAAGGGATATTTTTTGTTAGCTATTAACAAGGTTGATCCTTTTGTGTATCTTGGTAAATTGGGACCTTTAAGTTAGCATATTGTATTTTTGGTTTTATTTTAGCCATTTTACAGTGATTTGATTCTATGGACCTGCTTTACTGTTCTGATGCAGATATGTTTAACACGGAGTAAAAACATGATCACAAATATATGTTAGGTTTTCTTAAAACCACATTAAAGAGTTCTGTAAGTGCAGTCACCACGTTAACATCCTGCTCATCTAGTAACCAAAATATTTGTGCAATTTTATCACACTACTCAAAATGAATCACTGGCCACCTCCAGGGGATGCTTCCATCAGATGCATTGTCATTTGCTCTAATGACAGTCCAGCAGTGTGAAATCTGAGAAACAATAAACCCCTAATAAGGGTAATTGGAAAGCCCAGCTCTTGCAGGACCATGTTCTGAGGTTGGATGACTCATGTAAAAGCAATCCAGGCTGGTCATGAGACAAAGTTTTTGTAGCCACATCAGCTTTCCAGCATTTGCTGCAGCTCCTAAGTCTGACTTGTGCTCATTGTGTTTTTTGTCAGATTTATTAATACATTGTTCTGGGTTTTAAATTACAGCCCCTAGCAATCATGTTCATACAGATCTCCCATGGCGGGCAGAAGAGAAGTCTTAAGAGCAGAAATAAGCGCGCACACAGTCTCTGCTCTCTGCAGGATACTGCTTGCTTAAAACAACTCTATTTTAAGACTAAAACTTTTATGAAGTTATCTGGTTTCTCCCTTCCATTTTCTGTTTCACAAGCCTGTACTGCAGTTCTGGCTTATGTCTTTTACCCCCAGGAAGCAACTGGCCAGATCACTGTGGGGATTGAGACATTCCTCCAGGTTGGGTTTCTGCCCTGCTTTCTTTTACCTCAAACCATTTCCTAAACTTGAATGTTCTTGTTGAAAGTTTAGCTCTAATGCAGGAGCTGAGCTATTTACCTCAAGGATTCTAAATCAGGAATTTTAATCACGTTGATTAAATCAGATTTCATTTAGGAAGATCACTGGATCTTATTTCATACTCCTGAATGTAACCATGACAGCTTTAAGACACGACTTGGCTTCATACATCCATACTTTCTTTCAGCTCTATCCTTTGTCCTTTTTTCCTGCTTTTGGTAACAAGGGAAGCATGACCGTGTTAGTTGGTGACTTTACCACTCTAAATCACAATCTTGTGTTTTTAAATTACTGAGGAAGTTGTGCATACAGTATGAGGCTGTGAAAACTTAGGAATAACTCCCCTGCTGTTCCTTTTCTGCTGCAGATGCTTGATGCTCAGAACCCTTTGCGTTATATTTATTTAAAGAGGCTGAATAAAACTAAGGATATCAATAGTTCCCTCAGGAAAAAACTATTAGTAATAATAAATAACCAATATAATAATAATAAATATATAATAAATAACCTTAGGTCATACACATAAATCCACACACAGTCAATGGAAGTTCTGCACCAGATCTGACATGTGGACATTTGTACAGAAAACAAAATAATTTGCACATGTCTATTGGTGACACGTGATGACTTGGACATAATTAGGGTAGCTACTTCTCTGTCCTTCATGTGCAAGAGAGCATGGCAACCATGGGCTCAGGGTGCAGTGACTGAAGCTGCTGTAACAACCTCTCAGCTGTAGCTGGGCTTTACAGAACAATCTCAAAGCACCAGAAGAGGGACACCAGAAAGTTTCTTACCCTGTGTGAAAGAAGAAAGGGGATTCTCATCTCTAGAACCATGGATGTCAAATTACTAGTACTACTTACTAGGGCTTTCTCTAATGAATAAATAAATAATGGTGAAAGAAAATCAGGAGGTGAAGCAGCATTCATAGCTTAATGGATGTACTGGATGTCTGTTTCAGGATCATTATGCTGGACTTCCTCATCCCACAGAAATGCGACTTGGAAACCTTACCAAACCTCCTAATTGGAGCACTTTTCGGAAATAATGCTTCAGCTGGGCACATCATAGAAAGAAGGAATGAGAAGGCTCTCAGTGACAGCTCTTCTCAAGATAGTTTTTACTGGGTTTTACCAGTTTCATTAGCTCAAAAACATGAGGTATAGGAAAGTTTTCAATCTACTAGAGACAGGCTTCTTGTAATCAAGTAATTTTCATTTCATATGCTAAGTTTAAGATGTCAGATATGCCACTGCATAAATACTGTTGTGTATTTACAAGGAGCACCTTGTAATTTGTTTTTAATTTTGTGACTAAACCTGCATCTGTTTTTCCTTAGTCCATCTGTAGATTGAAACATTTCTCCCAAATATCAGTGATTGGTAGCATTTGAGGCTTAGACTTTGTATATGAAAATAATATTTAGACCTGAAATAGAGGACTAGAGTCTATATCTAACTTAGGTAACACTAAACCAGTTACAAAAATCCCAGCCCCAAATACTTAAAGTGTCCAAGACATTAATTATTTTGGCTACTGTATGACATCTGAGGACACTGTTAGCCTTGACTGTCCCTGCCCAGACTGCCTTAGGGATTTTCTCACACTGCTGATGACCCAAGGACCCCATTTAAGCTCCTTCCTGAGCTATGTCACAGGTGGCCATTTTGAACTCTTTCAATTTCATGGGGTAATCCCTGACCTATCTCAGCTCACTACCTGCATTTATTAGATGATTACTAGACCACTGATGGGACCTCTCTCTGTCACAAGCACAGTCTTTCTCAGATGCCACAGACTGGTTTCCCCTCGTCAAGGGCATGGCCAGTATTGGGATCACCTGCAGCTCTTGGCTTGTTCCCCTCTCTCTGTTCCCAGAAGGTCTCACTTTTTACTGACCCAAAGCCAGATGGTTTCACAGAGTTCTCTGTGCTTGGTAATATTCTCCATTAGTGTATTGGGTTTGCATGGCCAGATTCTGGTAGCAGGCAGGGGCTACAGATTTGGCTTCTGTGAGAAGCTGCTGGAAGCTTTCCCCATGTCTGACAGAGCCCATGCCAGCTGGCTCCTAGATGGACCTGCCACTGGCCAAGGCTGAGTCAATCAGGAATGGTAGTAGTGCCTTGGTAAGATCATATTTGAGTGAAAAAAAGGCTATTGTGAAGAAGAAATTGCAGTCAGAGAAGAGAAGATTAAGAATATGTGAGAGGGAAAACTACACAGACACCAAGGACAATGAAGAAGGGTGGGGAGGAGCTGCTCCAGACACCATAGCTGAGATTCCCTGCAGCCCGTGGTGAAGACCATGGTGAAGCAGCTGTCCTCCTGCAGCCCACAGAGGTCCGCGGGTGTGCAGAGGCCCACCTGCAGCCCACGAAGGAGATTCACGTTGGAGCAAGTGGATGCCAGAAAGAAGCTTGAGATTGCATGGGAAGCCTGTGCTGGAGCAGACTCCTGGCAGGGACCTGTAGACCAATGGGGAGAGGAGCCCATGCTAGACAGGTTTACTGGTAGGACTTGTGATCCTATGAGGGACCCATACTGGACCAGCCCATCCCTGAAGGACTGTATCCATGGAAAGGGACCCATGCTGGAACAGTTTGTGAGGAACTGCAGCCTGTGGGAAGGACTTAAGCTGGCGCAGTTTGTGAAGAACTGTCTCCTATGGGAGGGACCCCACACTGGAGGCGAAGGACTCCTCTCCCAGAGGGGGAAGCAATGGCAGAAACAACTTGTGATGAACTGACCATAAAAGCCATTCCCTATCTCTCTGTGCCACTGGTGTGGAGGAGGTAGAGCCCAGACAGAAGGGAGGGATGGGAAGGAAGGTATTTTTAAGATTTGTTTTACCTCTCATCATCCTGCTCTGACTTTGATTAGCAATAGATTCGGTTAATTTCCCCAAGTCAAGTCAGCTTTGCCTATGTTGATAACTGGTGAGTGATCTCTCCCAGTCCTTATCTTAACTCATGAGCTTTTTGCTGTATTTTCTCTCCTTTTTCCAGTTGCAGAAATGGGTGATAGAGTGGCTTTGGTGGGTACTTGGAAACCAGCCAAGGTCAAACCACCATAATCAGTCTCCACTAAAGTGAGTGGGCATTATGTTGAGATTTTGGTAAGATCTTTGTGATTTTGTTTAATTCTACATGGTGCTCTGATATTTCTATCTTTTTAGCTCAAGAAGAAAACAAAAACTAGTACAGAGTGTGATTCCAAAAGTGGACTGGGAGTTTAAAAAATGTAATTTCACATTAAACTCAGAATTTGTATATACGAAATGACATTTGATCATGTTTTCCAAGCACAGGATTACTTTCCTTGTTACGACCATATTGCAGTATCCTTTCAAAATCCAAAACCAGCTTCAAAATATCTCAGTCTTAGGAATTTTGCACACATTTAGTGTGCAATTTTGGAACACACTCCCCTGCTCTCAGCTGAGGTAAATAACGCAACAAAGAAAAAGATCATGTGTAAGAAAAGAGACCAAATATAAATTGTATTTCAAAGCAAATTTGAAAAATAATCACTCTGCAAGCTATATAGCAACACATATGAAAAGTGAGAAAAATCCCTTTCAGATTTTTCTTTCAGCACTCTTAACATCATGGTTAAATATGGGATTGCCAAAACTAAATGAAGGAATCTTGATAGTACTTATCTCACAAGGAACAGCTTGAAATTCACAGCACCTGGAGGCTGTGGTTTTCATGCTGTTTTGTAAATGACACCATGGGAAAGTGCTAAGCTATCTTTTAGAAATGGAACTGTGATAACGAACTATGTAGGATTAATTAAAAAAAATGTTATCAGCGGTAGGTGACTGGTTAATCAATGGGCTTTTTTTCCAGAATTATATAAGTTGGGATATACCTGTACTGCAGTCACAACACAAACTGCTCTCCAACAGTTTAATATCCAAAGTAGTGCTAGAAATTTACAGCTGGGATCAATCTAGCAGTAACTCAACTACAGGTTGAGTGTAGTTGCTTTTTTGACAGCTCAGCCTGGTGTTGCCTTGGTCTGCTTATTACCTGCCCCTAAATTGCGGAGTTTAAATTGTGCTCCTCTGTCACAATCATTTGTGTTTGCAGTCCTTGCTGTCCTTGGCCTAAATTTGGCTCCCAAATGTGCAAGTACAACTCTACAATACATTAGCTGAAATCAATTAAGTCTCTCTCAATTTATAGCAACTGAAAGCTGAATTTGACCAGTAAACACTGCTGACCCTCTAAATGCCTGTATCAAATGCAGTGCTGCTGTTCTGGTTTGAGCCAGCAGAGAATTTAACTATGTATCGGAAAATCAATTAAGTGAAGCCTTCAAACAATAAGAGTTAACCTCTCATCTTGACAAGCACATGAAAACATCTATCAACACTATAATAATAATGATGATGAAAAAGTACGAAAGTGTGTATGAAGCTACATCTGTTTTATATGTACACTATTACTTCAGGAATAGAGAGGAATATCTGCATAATAGCAAGTTTTTCTAAACAAATTATTTAATCTCCATGGACTAACATATGAAAAAGTTCTACCACATTATGATGTGGCTCTCTGATGTGACAGCTTTGATATTCTGGATTAATCAGAACACTTTGACTCCTTTTTGCTGAATGATTAAATACAAAGGAATATTTAGATGCCTGAGATTACATATACAGCAATAGGAATATGTAGGCCTGAGAAGGAGGGATATGGATATTCCCATTTTAAAGGTGGCAAACACCTTATCCAAGGCAAATGTCTCAGGATAAGGAAAAGTTAGGGAGTATACAAGTCTGCTCAGATTTAAATTAAGAGTAGCTGTAGTGAAGTGTAAAGTCAGTAAGTGCAATATCAGGATCAGAACCTCACACCGTCACTCAGGTGTTATCTTATTCAGCAAAGTCCGTTACAATCCTTGTACTTCTTTCAGCTAGTAGCTTCCACCTTTAAGTCGAATGCTAATTGTTAGTCTTATAATGAAGCTTACATGAAGCTTACATATTTTCTTCTTACTGAGAGTAAAAGAGGAAGTGTTTTTACTTTGAAGAGTGAGTGAAAATAATGCTTTAGTTGATTGAATAGTGTTTCAGGAAGAGATTGAGAAGGCTTTGAGAGGCTTTTGCTATAGTGCTTCCTGAGATTAGATTTACTGTGTTCTCCTGCAGTGGTATAATTAGATATGTTTTTATTATAATTAGACAGATATTTATCATACAGAGGTACAAGGAAACCCCAAATTCAACTAAAAATTCTTTTGTTTTAGCTAAAATATTTTGCTAAAGTTAATTCTTTGTTTATAAGCTACCTTCCTGGAGTTCTGCTTCTCCAAACAGCTGTTAACAACTGACTTTTTGGGTCCAGAGAATGAGGATAGTGTAGGACAAAGAAGGCTCACTTGTAAGGCTTAGATTCTGGGCAAATGTCCTATGGTGGAAGCTAGAGCTAGAGCATTGTTTCTGTAGGTAAAGGCTGCCAACTGAAATATCGATGTCCAGTGATTTATTCTTTTCCTCTTCTATCCTGCCAGGATTACAGTCTCAGCTGATGAAGTGGTAATTATATGCATAACTAGTTCTTCATATTAACCCTTCTTCTATGGCCTATTTATGCATCTGATGAAGTCACAGGCAAAGTTTCCACTTTAGGTGGGGGGTTTTTTGGGTGGTTTTTTTGTTGGGCTTTTTAAAATTATATATAGCATAGAGGTTGCCGTTCAGAGGTGCCAAGTCAGATTAAGGTTCCCCTCTTTTTTTTTTACTTTACTGAAGTGTTACAAAAATGCTGACAAGTAGAGGAGGAAAATTTTCTTCCTGTATATCCAGTCACATCAGATTTTAAAGGATGAGAAATAGAAAATTGTTATAGAAATGAGTAAACTGATAACAATTATAGCATACATTTCTCAAATTAAAACAGCTGGTGAATTTCATGCAAAGTGCCTTCCATGCTGTGAAATAGCAAAACAACATATTTCAAAAGTAAGGACTTTCAGGGCGGTAGCCTGTATAATGTATTCAAAGGATCTCGCTGCTGATTCAGAAAGTCTTGATCAAAATCTCCATCTCTGCCTTCTGGTTGTATTTTGACACTCTCAAAGAGCAAATTACTTACTAACAAGACTTGTGAAAAAGATTGAGAAGAATATATTGCACACCTGGAGACCAATTCTGAACATAAACTCTGGACCACTTGACAGATGGAACTGACGGCCATTTCATATGTTTTTTGAACAAAAAACACACACACACACACAAAAGGATATTTGGATTCTCAATTCCCTGACAAATCGACTCTGTGGAAATTTGGCACCTTCTCTCCTGAAAGCAGCTACTCTCACAGCCCTCAGTTGTTATAAAGTGCTTAGCACTTCTGCAGATCTGAGCCTCGGAGTGGAGAAAATCAGTTTGCAAGCAGATATTTAGAAGATTCTGTGCGTTGATCATGTGTAGTGGGAAAATTTTTGGCCCAGTGGTATATGCAGTGTCACAGAAAATATTCAGAGCAGAGGGATGGTCTTGCTTTTATTTCTCAGCTCTGCAACTCCTTGCTGCTCATTTACTTTCTTATCACACACCTCCAGCATCTGTTCTGGTTTTGCATCTCAGTTTCTGCTTTTCTTATTAACTCCAAAACAGTCTGCTTCTTTTTCTGCCTCTCGATCACCTAGGTCTTTTCAGAGCAGCCACTGAATCATTCTGCCACTGCAGCAGGTACTACGTCATGGCAGATGCAATTCCAGGGAAAGTCCCATTCATCCCTCAGGCTTTGTGGAGAGCTGAGCAGAGAAGGTAGAGTTTTATAAGTTTTGCTATCAAACCACTGAGAAGATACAGGATGGAATATTCAGGGCCTGTAAACTACTTTGAGGGGATATTCATCAGAACAAAAAACCCCAGTGTTGGAGGTGATCCTTCTACCAAATCCAAAGCTCCTGCTTAAAAGAGGAGCCCGAACAAATATCCTTAAAATGCTCTACCATGGTGGTTCCTTTATATTGTCTAATTTCTGAGGAAGTCACTTATTTACTTCTGAAAAACAACAATGAAAAATGGTTCAATCTAAACAGGTAACATTTGAAACACATGTAAAGAGCTGTAGGAAAATCTTATTGTAGAAAGGACAGAAAAAAATACTTCAGTTCTTGCTTTGCAGAGAGGAAAACCTCCAGACCAATATGTTTTCAGACTTCCATGAGTTCTTCTTTTTCTTTTCTTTATTATTTTAGTATTTGTTGCATGTTAAGAAAAGAGAGTGGGAGGACTAACTGCCACCCAGTTCACAGATACATCTGTGAACACACTTATTTCATATAAAAGTAAATAGATCAGTGCAGATGTACGTATAGGCACATATCTATATATTCAATGTAATTTCTGTAGCAAGGTATAACTGCGATATTGCTCAGCTTTAAATAGCTTTGCCATTTTTATTAGCCATGTCTACATGCAGCAGTCTTTTTAATGAAATAAATGTATCTAGCAATGCATTAAAGTCAAATATGATACTCAAGAGTCTCATTCTCTACTAAAAGTTAAGCATTCCAACATGAAGCAATTTCTAGAACACGGTCATATGCAGCCGTCTCCTTCTTGGAAGTTAGCTTAGATGTTTTACCCCTAATTGGACATTAGAGCATTAAGAATATTTTGTGTTTTAATGTTCTCATCAATATGTTCACTCTCTGATAGGAAAATAATGCTGGTAAAATTAGAACACTGTATCAGCCTGAAAAATGCTTGCATACTTTGGACAAAGAGAAGAGACACACCTGAAATTGCCAGATAAGTATCTTATTTTTTTTTCATCTTTCTTCAGCAGTTCCAACAGTTCTGTTGTTGTTGTTGTTTTCTTACAGGAAAATAAATTAATAAACAGAACAAGAAATTTAATTGTGTTTATAGTATTTGGTGCTGTTCTATATAGTCATACTTTCTAGTTTTTCTGTGATGAAATATTTGCTAGTGAATTCATAATTAGCCTCAATTTCATGGTCATCTGTGATTCGAAAGAACTCTCTTTGGATTAATGGTCAGCTCAAAAGCTTATCTCGTATGATCTCTTACTCAGTCTGAGCCAGAAAACTTCACCTGGTGCAATGTACTATTTCTAAGATGAAAACCATATTCTTCTATGCCAATTTTGATTTAAATTAATTTTAAAACCCCCTATATTAGGGCTGACCAAATCATAGTTGTTGCAAGTGTGTGTATGGGTCAGCAGCTCTTAAATTCTGCCAGGTCCTTAGAAATCCCATCAGAACTTCTGGAAGGTATTTCTGCCTTCTCTGATAAGCCCTTAGAAACCTTGATTGAAAAAATACAGATGCCTTGAAACTAATGAGTGAAGTAAAACCAAGAGTTCATTCCAAAATTTACTTTAGAATTTGTTTTGTTTTCAAAGATACTCATCCTCACAGTAAAATCACACCAGTTGGACTATTATTCCTACATTAAGTTTTAATATGCAGAACTGAAATGCAAATTTTATTTTCCAAATATCTTGGAGATAATTAATGGTTATTATTTTTTTCCAGTGGAATATTGTTTTTTAAAAGAATTAATAAAAGTATTTCTATTGGTCTTCAGTTACTCAAGCAGATTGCCAATTTTCTCTGTGTTTCATTAATTGAGCTTTAAATCTTTTTGTCCTCTGTAAGTCAATATTTCCTTGATTTTTAAATGAGTAAATAACAAGTTGGCTTGTGCTTGGTTTATTCTCTCTCCCAATATCTTTGTGGATGTACCATGTGAGCCAGCAGGAACAGCATTTCTGATGAATGAAAATGAAATGAAACTTGCTAATTCTTTCTTTGCTCTGAAGTAATGCTCAGACTAGACAGATAAAAGGAAGAAGTTTTGTCTTGATTTTTTGCTACATAATAGAATTATTTTGAGGAAAATAAATACTTTTTACATTTTCTATGCCTTTTTAATCTCAAAGATTATAAATTGAAAATTTCTTTTTCCCACCACCTCCTTTAAACTCCAAAAATTTTGGTTACTAATATTCTATGTTTAGTAGCTGCCTTTGTTTCCGAGTGACAAAGGTGGCCTGAAAAGATAGAAACAATTTCTCCGAGCAGAAGAATTGTTGCTCTACTGATCTAAGTCAGACACATTTGCTACAGGACCAGAAGAGCAGTTGAAAACAAACTATTTAACCTACTGATGGTGGGAAACCATGAGAATATAGAAACAAATTTAAATTTCATATTTTGAGAGCATGAGTTTGCACAATCAAAACACCAAGGGCAGCTGGTTGTTGATAGGCAAGTGCTAATCTGTATTCTTCAAACCTCATGTTCTGTTTTCCATCATGTTTGTGCTTGGAAGAAATAGGAGAAATTTAAGAGTTTGTGAGGATACCCTGGGAAGAGTGGGGGAAAAAGAAGAGAGAACAGTTCTTTAGGGAATTAAACTCTCATTACCCATGAACAGTTCTTAAGCAGCTAAGATCTCAGGTGAAACGTTGCCTCTTCGCAAGTGCTTCCTCCCTCTTTGTAGGAAATATCTTGTACACTGTTAACTAGAATGTGTTGTTTTGTTGGATTTAGTATGGGAGGAAGCAGTAAATTTTTGAGGCTGTGGATTCCATTTGGACATATGTTATGAGAATCCTGTAAATATTAGGATATCATGAGAATCCCAGACCACATGATTATAAAAGCTGCATCAAGACAGTAACAAGTCATGCACAATACAGTCTCATATCTCAGATAGAAATGCAAATTTATAATATGAAATCTTTTTAATTGTAACAACAGCAATTTTTGTTTGTTTTATAGACAATTATTAGTGTTCCTTGTAAACGTCATCTTGATTTCTGGCCTTTTAAAAATTTGCTCAAAGAGAGGAAAAATGTGCAATGGAAGAATGTTCTTTGTAACTACTTAAATAAAATCATGGATCCTCAGATCTTATCATCCTAGTGTCCTGGATTTTATCCCTCTACTGGAGTTGACAAAGTGTGTGTTTAACGTAGTGTAGCAATCATGGGATCACTTCAATTTTTAATGTGAAAAAATCTCTGCATTATCAATAGAATATTAAAAGTTTTTTTAGAAAGGTGGGTATAAAAACTGCTGGTTAATTTCCAAATAACATATTTAGTAATTTTCCTTTTTTCATTTGTATTAATTATTTGCTAGAGTTTGATAGCCTTTTTGTTGTTACTAAATCACTTTCATAGATGTCAAGAAAGTAAAATAAAACTGGAAGACAAAACTTGTCATCAAATTATACCCAATTTCTAAGAGTAAAAAGTGGTGTTTACATGTGTCAAGTTTGGGATTTTGTCAAAACACTTAGATTTTTAATTCTTGACTTGCTTATAAGTTAAAAAAATCTATTGGTGAAAGAATATTTACTGCAGTTATGCAGTATATACAGACAAAATTATACAAAAGAGATTAATCTTAAGACACTTCTTCTAAGAGTAATTTAAACCCCTGTAGCATGACAAGAAGTGAAATCAATGATGTCTAATATAGAGAACACATGACCCCCTCTTCAGTTATTTTAATTTTCTTTGTGAGCCAGAGGTTTTTTTGAGCTATTGGATAGAAAAAATCCCTCATTTGGCTGAAAGACATGGGTTTCAGACATCAAAGATTTTAAAATTGTAGTGTCACTGTAAACGTGAGGTTTTGATTTGAACTGCAGAGACCATAGTCAAACCGTTAATAGTGATACCTATAAAAAGATACCTGTATAGAACAGAGACCTATGTAAAGCCAGGAAATTTGCGGACCATGATGTATTGCGGACACATACAGTCAAATTAAGTCTCTTTCAAGATAAAGGGGTTATACTGAACGAGCAAAAGGTTTCCTTTCCAGACTTAATGCACACCTTAAGACTTTTAATTTTGTCATGAAGTACAATTTTAGTTGATCTCAGATATTGTTTTATTTTGTCATTGATCTGGCTTTTTTTTGAATTTGGTATGTGAAGCACCTGATCAGTCATGAGCATCTGTTCAGCTGAGTTATCTGCTCTGAGATGGCACGCTGGCTACAAGTGGCTGCCCTGGTCAGGCTTTTTGGGTTTTTTTTTTTGGCAGACTCTTCAGTTAGATGGAAGTGAGTGAGCTACCTCATCTTATCATGGTATCTACAGGTGGAAAGGGAAGGTGCTGTGATCATTGAGGCATGCAGGTGAAAGGCAAATTCTATAAATGGTATGGAAATTGGATATACTCTACTGCTGTTTAAATGTGACTGCCTGACATTTGTATTTGCTGACCCCTGCAGATTACCTCCCATTTTGAACCATGGGATTTTCGATGTCACACATCTCTCCAGCAAATATGAGCTCATCTAATCTGGAGAGAAAATATTTAAATACTTTTTTTGCCAGCAACAATAACTTTGACTTTTTCCTTTTCCCCTTCACATTTAATAGTGATGTTGATTGACATTGCAAAAGTATATTAGATTGTTATGAACTTAAACCAGAATTGCACTAGGCTGTAACTAATAATAGTTCAGCGCTGATGTAGGTTAGTATCTATTACTGAGAATTCTGGCAGGAAGGGAAAGCACAGTGGAGAAAGGTGGGAAAACTCATTTATTATGTCTTTAATTAGATAATGACAACAGGAAAAAAAATGAAAGAAATGCATTGAAACCAGTTCTATCAGTTTCAGGATTTCTGTGTCAATACCTTGAATGTTCACACAGGGATCCAGAGGGATCCAATTTTTTTTAACTGAGGTGATCATAGGATTGTTGCTATGGTATTGTTATTTGAATTTGCTCACTTTTGCTTCCCTAAATCAGTGGAATTGGCTTATCCCTGCTATTTGAATAAATATTGGGCTATCATGCAGCAATGAAAAGCAAAATGCTGTGACTGTAAACATTTTAATTGACATTTTTGTCTCCATTAAAAGCTGATTTTCTCATTACACTAGTCTAAATCTTCAGCATCTTTACAGTTTGCTTCTACTTTGATCATTGAACTGAGAATGAGATTTTCCCACAGGTATCTTCTGTCCTACTGTGTGCATATTTTATTTTATTTTGGTTTTGCTTCTACATTTTGGAAAATTTCAGGAAGTGTTGAACTGAAAGGTACTGATTCCTTGTATTAGAATTCTGTTAAGTATCTCTCTTGTCCAACAAGATTGAGATATAAGCTCAACCTTATGCTAGTCTGCAGAATATGTGGTGTTCTTCTTGACCCTGGGAGCAGATTACCCAGTTTTAACTCTTGGTCACCCTAAAGTTGGGTTTTTAGTGCCTGTTAGGCTGAAAAAAGGTAGACCACTTGCTCTAGCAATAGAAGCCAATGTTACCTGAACAGAACCACAGAATCACAGAATATACTGAGTTAGAAGGGACCCACAAGGTTCATCGAGTCCAACGCTTAGCCCTGCACAGGACCATTCCCAAGAGTTACACCATGTGCCTGAGAGTGTTATCCAAACGCCTCTTAGATGTGTTCTAAAAGGCATGGATCAAATTGCATCTTCCAGCCTTCACTGTTTCTTTGTATATTCACGTCATTGTTCAAAATCATGGCTAGAGCCCTTTAGATGTGCCATTCTGATCTCTGCCATCTGAGTTATTGTAGCTTGCAATGGTGCCAGTAATGGGATGTCATTCTCTGTTGCAGCCTATGCTGCAAAATGAAAAGTCTCTCTTCTAGTCGGTTTTCAAATGGGTCCGTAACAGATGATGCAAGATGAGATTCACAACCCTCAGACTCCCTCAGGTTCTAGGAGAGTGTACTCTATGGGCACAAACTTTCATGCCTGCTTCTTTTTTTCCTTTCTGCCCAATCTGTCCCTGTTGCAGACACTTTCTCTCTCCTAGCTCCTTTCTCAGGCCTTCCTCCATTCCCTGCTGGTCACATTCAATTGATGTAAAATGACAGCTGAGAAAAAGCAGTACCTGAGCTTTACTCTCCTCTTTTTGTTATGAAAACTACCAAGTACTTTCTGAAAGTGCTTTTAAATTCCTAAACGCTAACTCTTCTGTCAAACAGACCTGTACTAGGAGGTTCAAACTGCAACTTCCTTGTGTTAATTTCACGAGAGTTAATGAGATGAAACATGAATAATGGAATTTCTACACTACTGAAGTCTCAGGTACATTCTTTGAAAATCTGTTTCAGATAAATTAACACCAACTCTACTGAGATTTTATGTCCTGGTTCTGCCTAGGACAGGGTTAATTTCTGCAGTAGCCAGGAGGGGCATAGACAGGATCTGGAGGTTATTCTGCATCACCTCACATCACGCACAGAGGATGAGGATGTGGGGGCAAAGGGGTTTCCTTCCAGTCGTGGGAGTAGCAGATGAGAAGTCTGAGTATTGCCAGGTTCTGTGTGTGGACTTTTGCCTCTCTTACTAATATTACTGTTGTTACTGTTTGTTTCTTATGTCATTGCTCTTTCTAGTAAATTTTTCTATCTCATTCGATGATATTTACCTTTTGTGCCTCCAGTTCTCCTCTCCAGCCCACTGCAGGGGGAGGGGGAGGAGGCAGTGAACAAGCTGTACGTGGTTTGAAGTGTTTTCAGTGGGAACACTAAATTGGGAAAGAATACTAAATTGGGAAATACCACTCCTAAACCATGACAGTGTTTTACTTTGTTTTGGGAATAATGTCTTCTCTGTCTTGGTACAAAGCCTTTGCTTATTTAGTAAGATGCAGAAAAAAATGTCAAGTCTGTTTTGATGACTTGCTACTGCTTACACTTGCTTCATCTTATGCTGGGGTATGTTAAATCTATTTTGTCATCTATTGCTTTTTGTCCCATGTTCTATTCATATCAGATTGTTGGATTGTCTAAAAAGTGCTTATTTTAGAATAAAATAGAATATTTTCAGTTTTAAGGGACGTATAGTGATCATCTAGTCCAACTGTTTGACTACTTCAGGGCTGATCAAAAGTTAAAGCCTATTACGGGCATTGTCCAAACTCCTCTTCAACATTAACAGATTTAGAGCATCGACCATCTTCTAGGAAGCCTATTCCAGTGACTGACCACCCCTTCAGTAAAAAAAAAAAAGCTTCCTTATGTCCAGTCTAAACTTCCCCTGGCACAGATTTGAAACATTTCCATCTGTCCTATCACTGGATACCAGGGAGAAGAACTCAGCACCTCACTTTCCTCTCCCTGTCCTCAGGAAGTTGTTGGGAGAAAAAAATTTTTCACTCAGCCTCCTTCTCTTCAAACTAGATAAACCCAAAGTCCTTACTGCTCCACATAGGAAATTCCTTCCAATCCTTTTATCAGTTTTATTGTCCTCCTTAAATTATGATGCCCATTTTTTCTTATTAGAGTTCTTTGATATCCAGTTTTTTTGCTTAGATGTTTGTGGTTTTTTTTAATTTATGAAGTTGTAAAGTAATAGCTACCAGCTACTTTTTGAGAAAGGACTTGATAAACAGGAAAAGAGCTTTCCCTATAACGATCCGATGTATATCTGAGTGTCATTGAAGTTGACATGGTAAGCATGGTAAACATGTGCTCCTATAGGTCAAAATGGACCTGTAAGGGGGAAGTATTTCAGGAGTGTATCTGTGCAGTCCTCAAAGCAGAGTTAATTGCTAAGGGGAAAAAAAGTCCTATCTGGCATTTGAGAGTCCATTTTAAGACATATCTTATTCCTGTACAAGATTAAATAAAAGTATTCCATCAACCTTATTTTAGCAAAGAGTAGCCTTTGCAACTTGGTGACTTGTTTGGAAATACATTTTCTGAAAAGTTATCTACCAGTAGTCCTACTGATAGGACAGTTTCAGAGATATTTTGCTTTTTTTTATTAGTTCGCAGATCTGGATCCTTGTCTTAATCATGACTTTATAAAGATGTTCCTTTGTATTGCTAGAGACTAAATGCAAGTGAATTTCAGAAAAACACCTTAAATCCCAATACCCTCTTTTCCTGCTGCTCTGCTCAGTGATGTTGCATTCTTGTTTGTCAATGAAAATACAAATTTAATACTGGGTTGCCTCATACAGAAGAACTTGTGAATTTAAATCTACTGTGTTTCCTGTTAAAGTGATCTGCCTTCACTTGCCATCAAATTCATTCTCTTACAGAGCATGTACAGTAAGTGTGGTCTCTTTTCTCACCCTGAAAGTTTGCTTTGGGTTTTACTTGTTGTCTTTAATCAGGCCATTTTTCCTGTTTTACTCAACCTCTTCTTGCTCGGTGCAAAATTTCTTTCATAATCAGTCTTAAAAATTACTATGGCATGAACTTGCTGTGAACCCCACAACTTGCCTCTAGCATTTCAAACAGATCAGCTGTAATACATTGGTGCAATAGACAGTGAAGAAAAAAAATTGATGCTTGATCAAATACTACCCCTTTTTCACAAGGACATTGTTTGTTACAGGGAGTTTACTACAAAAGTATTGGCCCATGCTTTTTTATGATTATCTCTTGGAATAGAGGAAAGTTGCCATATGATGATTTCACCTGAACATCAAGAAACACTTTTTTACTGTGAGGGTGAGTGAGCAGTGGCACTGGTTGCCCAGAGAGGTTGTAGAATCTCCATCCTTGGAGATATTACAAGGCTACCTGTACATGGTCCTGGGCAACCTGCTTGAGCAAGTGGCTGGACCAGATCACCTCCAGAGGTCCCTTCCAACCAGAACCATTCTATGATCTTATGGCCTTTTGCTTTTCCACCTTTCATTTGGAAGTAGATAATAAATTTTTTTTGTCTTGTTTTTCTGGCTGGCATTGGAAAAATTGGATTTTGTTGCTTCTCTATTTTGAAAAAAGGCCAGTCTGTACTCTGAACTAGCTATATGGTTCCCCTTGAAGTCACTAGGAAGAAATAGATGCCTTCAGGACAGTTAACTGATCCAGAGATAGCTGTCTATTAACTTTCAGGTCAGAGTAAGCAAGTAGTTTGGAGGACACGTGTAATTTCTGTCTGCCTACATTTAGGGGAGAGTTTTGGGGCAGTCCTGGCCGGCGCAGGACCCCCCCCGCCCACGCCGCGCGCGCTCTGCGCACGCGGTTCAGTCCCGTGGCCGCGGCAGACGGCTGGGGGGAGGGAAAAGGAGGGGGAGCCTTGCTGTCCAGTGCTGAGCCCCGTGGAGGAAGAGAGAGCAGCTTCAGAGCACACGGAGATTTGCCGTTCCAGGTTTGGGGGGGGAGGAGGGGGG